>NC_136546.1:21325759-21378259 GCF_910591455.1 Pholis gunnellus | reverse complement strand
CGTCCACGGTCTGATCGTCCAGCTTCCTCTGGACTCTGTGAACTCCATCGACACCGAACTCATCACCAACGCTGTGTCTCCAGAGAAAGACGTGGACGGGTGAGGCTTTATTTTATACATATATATATACAGTATATGTATATATATGTAGATATATATATATATATATATATATATATATATATATCTACATATATATATATATATATATATATACATATATATATATATATATATATATATATATATATATATATATATACATATATATATATATATATATATATATATATATATATATGCAGTGGCGGGCCGTGCATTTTATACCTGGGCCTTCACTGCTGAAATACCACCTTATAACCACATGATGGCGCCACAGCTAGGGTTATTATTCGTTTCTTGGGCTGTAACTATATAACATCACGTATTCGTATTAAACCGTTCGGTACGAGGCTTACAAACCGAACAATACGTTTGAATAATACTAGTGCATTTGGAAAATACAGAAGCTTAAATTGTAGGAAATATAATGTTTTCTGGCTCACTATGAACCGGAACAAACACAGCTGATGCCCCGCAAGTGTTCTGGGAGGCTAGGCTAACTAGCTTAACGGGAAAACAACAGCAGCAACACGCATTCTGCTACACACTCAAGGGCCATTCAGATATTAGATGTAAACGAACCAGTTGACTTACCAAATGCTGATCACATCCTCCTTTCTTTGTTGACAAAGAGTTTAATCCCACAGTTAAATCCCAACTCACTAATCCGTTTATCTTCCAGTTTCAGCCGTTGAGTGTTAAAAAACAAAGCTAGGTAAAAAAATATATATATATACACCAAGCAAAATGCAAAAAATATCATGGTTTCATTCATATCTTTCAATTTGAACTCTGACTACTCACTAAGCCTCTGCTGTAAATTTTGTTTCAAAATAGTCAAGTGCTCGCCCACTGACCAATCACAGCACAGAATCTCACTGCAGCGCTGCTGCTAATGCTGACGTAGCTGTAGGCCTGCAGGCCGCTCTGGTGAGTCCAAGAATCTCAAACTAAAGATCTGATTGGTTGAACACTATGACAATCAACAATATCGTCCCCATTCACTTAACCTGCACATGGATTCACTGGTGAGTCTGCAGGCCTGGGGCCTCTCTTCTACCTAGAGACACAGAGGTGAACTCTGATTGGATCAAAGCTCTACTTAAAACAAGCTGCACTGAAGCAGAGCAGCTGAGGAGCACAGTAGCTGTGCAATGAGAACATAAATAAATAAATAAATAATTATTAAATTATAAAATAGCTATAACTTTGTGATTCTGTTTAGGCCAACAGAGAAGGCTTTGCAGGGCCCACCACTGTGTATATACATATATATATATATACATATATATATATGTATATATATATTTGTTTGTGTTCAGTCTGAGCTGCATTAATGCCGGGAAGTTGTCTCGAGGAGATCTGAAACACTGCTTCATCCCCTGCACCCCCAAAGGCTGCATGGAGCTCATCAGACAGACAGGTGAGTCCGTTTAACCCTTTCAGCTGAAACATGAAACACATACTGACATCTTAGTGGACCAATCAGAGCAAAGCCTCTTACCTGTGACTTCCTGTTTTCCGTACAGGTGTGTCTGTGGGGGGGAAACACGCGGTGGTGGTCGGTCGCAGTAAGATCGTCGGCGCCCCGATGCACGACCTCCTGCTGTGGAACCATGCCACCGTGACCACCTGTCACTCAAAGACCCCGGACCTCCCCGAACAGGTGACTCACCTGGACACGGAGAACCAGGACCAGTGGTGTCATCTCTATGGGTGTTTGAGATGTGTGTGAGATGATGAGTTTCCTGTGTGACTGGCAGGTTAGCCGGGCCGACATCCTGGTGGTGGGGGCGGGCCGAGCAGAGATGGTGAGAGGGGAGTGGCTTAAGGAAGGGGGCGTGGTCATCGACTGTGGGATCAACCACATAGCAGGTACTCACTGGTACTACATCTGGTACTACATCTTGTACTACTTCATACTACATACTTCTAAAACTGATTTCAAAGAGTAAACTATGGTTGTCCTGTGTGGACTGAATTTTATTTTGAAAGGACACCAATGACGTCATTCTAAAGTGACTCCAGAGTTTGGAGAACGTGTTGACCTCTGAGCGGTTCTCTCAAACAGATGAGACGAAGCCGAGCGGTAAACGGGTCGTCGGGGATGTCCACTACGCCTCGGCCAATCAGAGAGCAGGATTCATCACACCTGTTCCAGGAGGGGTGGGGCCTATGACAGTGGCCATGCTCATGGAGGTAATGAGGTTTTAGTTTTTTTTATTGTTTGAGTTTAAGTCTTTCTGATGTCTATTTATATATATATGTACATGTATATGTATATATATATATATACATATACATGTTTTATTAAGCGGACATTTTGAACACAAGAACCAGTCGGCCCACCGGCGTCTCTTCCGTCTCTTCCTGTTTCCTTCCCCTACAGTCCCCTGGGTCCTAAGTCCCTCCATGTACAGCTTCTCATCACCCTCTATGTACCAACGTACATTTATAACAAATACCACATATTACGCTAATCAGCGTAGCATAGTGTCTGACCAACATACCAAAAAAATAAAAAAATAAATGATTTATTTAAATTATTGTTTTAGAGTTTTTAAAGTGTTTAGTTTGTAATATGTATAATAATCATATCATTTAGTTATCACTACTGAGAGTTTAACAAACATAAAACATGACGTAGATAGGTTTCAGGTCTCAAGATGTATATTTAAATTCATCTCTGACACACATGAAGATAAAGTTGTGAACACCGGCTGAATATCTATGATCAGAATCATTATAACTGTGTTATAACTGCTGCTGTGTGAAGAGAATCCTGCTGTTAACAAGAACCTGATGAGTTTAACGTGTTTAAACCAAATGTTGTTGACCTTTAGTTCATAGAGCAGCACTTTAACATAAAAGAGCTCAACACACTACTTTAGATTCATTACTGAACTTTGCGCAAAACAATGAGATTAATCGCAGATTACAAATTGTAATGGTTGCCCAGCACTAATATATATATATATGTGTATATTATACATATGTATATATGTATATATTATATATATATGATCTGGTTTCAGAACACGGTGCAGAGCGCTCAGCGGTTCCTTCTGAAGAACCAGCCGATGAGGTGAAACTGATTCAAAGATGTAATATATTTTAATAAAAATATGTTCAAATACAAACATGTATCTTCTTCTTCTTCTTCTTCTTCTTTATTTTACAATATTAAATAACGTATAGAGTCACAGACACAGCGACATCCCCTGATGTTTACCTGCAGGTAGACAGGTGTGAACAGGTGTGAACAGGTTGACAGGTGTGAACAGGTCTACAGATGTGATCAGGTCTACAGGTGTGAACAGGTAGACAGGTGTGAACAGGTAGACAGGTGTGATCATGTAGACGGGTGTGAACAGGTAGACGGGTGTGAACAGGTCTACAGATGTGATCAGGTCTACAGGTGTGAACAGGTAGACAGGTGTGAACAGGTAGACGGGTGTGAACAGGTCTACAGGTGTGAACAGGTAGACAGGTATAAAACAGGTAGTCAGGTGTGATCATGTAGACGGGTGTGAACAGGTCTACAGGTGTGAACAGGTAGACAGGTATAAAACAGGTAGACAGGTGTGATCATGTAGACGGGTGTGAACAGGTCTACAGGTGTGAACAGGTAGACAGGTGTGAACAGGTCTACAGATGTGATCAGGTCTACAGGTGTGAACAGGTAGACAGGTATAAAACAGGTAGTCAGGTGTGATCATGTAGACGGGTGTGAACAGGTCTACAGGTGTGAACAGGTAGACAGGTGTGAACAGGTCTACAGATGTGATCAGGTCTACAGGTGTGAACAGGTAGACAGGTGTGATCATGTAGACGGGTGTGAACAGGTAGACAGGTGTGATCAGGTCTACAGGTGTGAACAGGTAGACAGGTGTGATCAGGTCTACGGGTGTGAACAGGTAGACGGGTGTGAACAGGTCTACAGATGTGATCAGGTCTACAGGTGTGAACAGGTAGACAGGTGTGAACAGGTAGACGGGTGTGAACAGGTAGACAGGTGTGATCAGGTCTACAGGTGTGAACAGGTAGACAGGTGTGATCATGTAGACGGGTGTGAACAGGTCTACAGGTGTGAACAGGTAGACGGGTGTGATCAGGTCTACAGGTGTGAACATGTCTACAGGTGTGATCAGGTAGACAGGTGTGAAAAGGTAGACAGGTGTGAACAGGTAGGCAGGTGTGATCAGGTCTACAGGTGTGAACATGTCTACAGGTGTGAACAGGTAGACAGGTGTGAACATGTCAACAGGTGTGATCAGGTCTACAGGTGTGATCAGGTCTACAGGTGTGATCAGGTCTACAGGTGTGAACAGGTAGACAGGTGTGATCAGGTAGACAGGTGTGAAAAGGTAGACAGGTGTGATCAGGTCTACAGATGTGAACAGGTAGACAGGTGTGATCAGGTCTACAGGTGTGAACAGGTAGACAGGTGTGACCAGGTAGACAGGTGTGAACATGTCTACAGGTGTGATCAGGTCTACAGGTGTGAACAGGTAGACAGGTGTGATCAGGTAGACAGGTGTGATCAGGTCTACAGGTGTGATCAGGTCTACAGGTGTGAACAGGTAGACAGGTGTGAACATGTCTACAGGTGTGATCAGGTCTACAGGTGTGAACAGGTAGACAGGTGTGATCAGGTAGACAGGTGTGAACAGGTCTACAGGTGTGATCAGGTCTACAGGTGTGAACAGGTAGACAGGTGTGAACATGTCTACAGGTGTGATCAGGTCTACAGGTGTGAACAGGTAGACAGGTGTGAACAGGTAGACAGGTGTGATCAGGTAGACAGGTGTGATCAGGTCTACAGGTGTGAACAGGTAGACAGGTGTGAACAGGTAGACAGGTGTGATCAGGTAGACAGGTGTGAACATGTCTACAGGTGTGAACAGGTCTACAGGTGTGAACAGGTCTACAGGTGTGAACAGGTAGACAGGTATAAAACAGGTAGACAGGTGTGAACAGGTAGACGGGTGTGATCAGGTAGACGGGTGTGATCAGGTAGACGGGTGTGAACAGGTCTACAGGTGTGATCAGGTAGACAGGTGTGATCAGGTAGACGGGTGTGATCAGGTAGACGGGTGTGATCAGGTTGACGGGTGTGAACAGGTCTACAGGTGTGATCAGGTAGACAGGTGTGATCAGGTCTACAGGTGTGATCAGGTAGACAGGTGTGATCAGGTAGACAGGTGTGAACATGTCTACAGGTGTGAACAGGTAGACAGGTGTGAACATGTCTACAGGTGTGAACAGGTAGACAGGTATAAAACAGGTAGACAGGTGTGAACAGGTAGACAGGTGTGATCAGGTAGACAGGTGTGATCAGGTAGACAGGTGTGAACAGGTAGACAGGTGTGATCAGGTCTACAGGTGTGAACAGGTAGACGGGTGTGAACAGGTCTACAGGTGTGATCAGGTCTACAGGTGTGAACAGGTAGACGGGTGTGAACAGGTAGACGGGTGTGAACAGGTAGACGGGTGTGAACAGGTAGACGTTGTCCCCGGTGGTCTCCCTGGTCATCGCTGAGGACTCGTCTCTGCTGGTCCTGGTCTCCGGTCCGTCCTCTCCGGTATTCCTGGTCCTCGTCTCTGTCCTCCCCGGTACTCCCGGTCCTGGTCTTTCCTCGGAGGACCCGTCAGCTTCCTCTTTAACACGACCTTCTCTGTCCTCTGGACAACGTCGTCTCCATCCGGCGTCGCCATGGTAACGCTAAATATTGTTTACACCTGCTGGAGGACTCGATGAACCGAAGACCTGGAACCTGCAGGACGAAGACCAGGTCTATGGGTCGGATGATTCAAACAAACATTCACTCAAAATGTTAAAGAAGATTTAAATTAAATGTGTAAAAACAACATTAAAGATTATAAAACTTTGAACAACTAAAAGTATCTATTTGTCAGAAAATCTGACTTTATGACATCATCAGAGGATCACAGAGGAGATCAAAGAGATCGTCTCAAATGAAGCTTTTCATGAAGTGAAACATCAACGTTGTTAACTTCACTCTTCATGACGTCACCTGACTGATTCAGAAGATCAAATCTCACCTGATTGTGGATCTTCTTCCTGTTTGATGCTCAGATGTTTCTCTGAGAGAAGAAGAAGAAACACTAAGATCATCTCTCTCCTCCAACGTACCGCCCAGTTTCCATAACATTGCATAACATAGATTCCATTGCTTCTTCAATATGATGATGATGATGATGATGGGGGGGGGGGGGGGGGGGGGGGGGGGGGGGAGACAGGAAAGTAGATCTGCTTTTATTTCCTATAATGAGATTTGAATTTGATTCTCTCAGGCCTCAGCTGTGGTTCACTCGTGGTCCCTTTAAGAGTTGTGGGGGAGGAGCCAACAGACATTTCAGAATAAAACAGGAAGTAAAAGGTGATTGGACACCAGAACATGATGCAGCATTAGTGGACTAGTCACTCACATGTCACATAATCACGTCTTCACTTTGAACCAGCGATGTTTCAACAGTTCTCTCTTCTGATTGGTGGAAAAAAATTAAAAAACTTTATTGATCCATCAATGAAAAAAACTCAGACGTTTATGTACAAATCAAAACTTCCTGTTTTGATTTTATTTTACAGTGAGACCACGATGAACATTCACCAATCAATAATCAATGAACGCTGGTCATGTGACTCCACCTTAAAGGACCAGAACACACTTCCATCCACTGGGAACCCTTTCAAAATAAAGTGAACGTTTTCACCCGTAAATCATTCCATCATCATGTGACCACTTCCTGTTTTATTTGTTCATTTAAACTCTCTAATAATAATAATTAAATACTGATCAATTACAGTTATTAACAGTGGTGTGGTCCTTTAAGAGGGGGGGGTTGTAAAAAGCTGGTATACTTTGTTTCTACTCTTCAGATTGTCATGAAGCTTTAATTTACTGATGGAAACGACACAGACAACCATCAAAACCATCAACACCACCACAGGAAGGCACTGCTGCATCTTTTCACAATAAAAGTCCTTCTGGGTCTAAAGACACGACGACACACCTTCATATTAACAGGAAACATTTGAACACATCGTCAGAGACTCATCAGTGAGGCGTTCACTGTCCGCTGGTGAGTGTGGAAGATCAGGATTCTACGAACCGATGACGTCATTATTGATTCATCTGATCAATAAGAAAAAAGTCCAAAGATTCAGTTAGTCATCGTAGAAAAACATTAAAAAAAAAGAAACCGAAGATTTGTTTTCTTAAAATAATTCCTCAAAAACACAAATCGTGTTTTATAAATAGTTGCTGATTAATTTCCTGTCAATCGATGGATCACGTGATTCCCACACATACACCTGCACAGGTTACCAGACCAGCAGACAGCAGCTCAGAGGACAACGAGCGCCGGGTGACATCACTCCACCGGCACACCTGATGACATCACTCCACCGGCACGCCGTCCACGCTCTCCTGTGAGACCTCCGAGTCCAGCGAGTAGCAGGAGCTGCCGTTGTCCTGAGCGTCCCTGTTGACCTCCTCGGAGAGTGCGGCGGCGGACGAGGCTCCGCCCCCGGGCTCGGCGGTGGCGGCGTCGCAGAAGTGGGCGGAGGCCTGGAAGAGTTGGCTGCAGAGGCGGTTGTAGCGGTGGTAGCGGGACGGTTTGCCCGTGTGGGAGTACATGTGCTCCTGCAGCTGAGACTTGTGGGAGAACCGCAGGCTGCAGACGGCGCAGGCGATCTTACGTTTACGGGAGTGCAGGACGGCGAGGGTTGGACTGCCGCCGCCGATCCCTCTGCTCCTCCTCAGCTCTGCAGCCAGCTGGTTGGCGAGCGCCTGGCTCTGCCTCAGGGCCTCCTCCAGACACCCGGCGTCCAGCTGCTCCTGGACTCCCGCCGGACCCTCCTCCACGCCGGCGTCCATCAGCCGGGAGGGGTCGAGGGCAGCGTGGCTGAACAGGTGCTCCCGCAGGTCCTCGGGGGACGAGCAGCGCTCTCCACAGCGAGGACACAGCAGGACCAGGACCCGGTCTTTGAACAGGAGACTCTGATTAGGACTGCTACCCTGAGACGGAGACCCCGCACCTTCAGGTACCTCCTCGCCACCGTCCTCGCCCTCCTCCTCCTCCTCCACCCGCTCATGCTTGATGCGTCCGGATACGTCCGAGTCGTCTCCGGATGCCACGGAGCAGACGTTGCGTAGCACCGAGGTCTGGCGGTCGGACGGGATCCCCTCCAGTCCGACGGCAAGGGCCAGCTGGGAGTGGGACCGCCCCCCCCGGCCGGTGGAGCGTCCGTCCTCGGGGGCCCCCCGGGACACCGCGGTGGTCTTGGGGACTCCGGCCGCCTCCTTGTTGGCCAGCTGGGAGGAGATCTGGATGCCGTACAGGTTGGACATGCGGACCATGTCCGCGGCGGCGTCGGTGGCGGCGCCCTCGCCGGGTTTCCGGCACAGCTGGTAGGCGTGAAGGAACTTGATGCCGTCCTGCAACCGGCTCTGGTCCACCGGTTGTTTGGGACACATGCCGGTGTACATGATGTGCAGCAGGTAGCTGAAGACGTCCGGCTGGATGTCAGTGGGCTGGATCTTTATACACTCACTGAGGACAGACACAGGGACAAGGTCTCAGAGATCCTCCTGACCTGGTCTACGGTTACAGAGACCCTCCTGAACTGGTCTACAGTTACAGAGACTATCCTAACCTGGTCTACAGAGACCCTCCCGACCTGGTCTACAGAGACCCTCCTGACCTGGTCTACAGAGACACTCCTGATCTGGTCTACAGTTATAGAGACCCCCATGACCTGGTCTAGAGAGACCCTCCCGACCTGGTCTACAGTTACAGAGACCCCCTGACCTGGTCTGGTGGATGAAGATCATCTTGAAGTAGTTGGAGAAAGCTGCCAGCACAGCTCGGTGAGCTTTGAAGTAAACGTTTCCGATGGCAACGGTGCAGTCGCACAAAAAGCCGAACTCTCTCTGAACGTTGAGCTGCTGCAGCAGGACGAGGCTGTGAGAGGAGACCTCCATGACACCTAGAACACAGAGAGAGGAGACCTCCATGACACCTAGAACACACAGAGAGAGGAGACCTCCATGACACCTAGAACACAGAGAGAGAGGAGACCTCCATGACACCTAGAACACAGAGAGAGAGGAGACCTCCATGACACCTAGAACACATAGAGAGGAGACCTCCATGACACCTAGAACACAGAGAGAGGAGACCTCCATGACACCTAGAACACATAGAGAGGAGACCTCCATGACACCTAGAACACAGAGAGAGGAGACCTCCATGACACCTAGAACACACAGAGAGAGGAGACCTCCATGACACCTAGAACACAGAGAGAGAGGAGACCTCCATGACACCTAGAACACAGAGAGAGAGGAGACCTCCATGACACCTAGAACACACAGAGAGAGGAGACCTCCATGACACCTAGAACACATAGAGAGGAGACCTCCATGACACCTAGAACACACAGAGAGAGGAGACCTCCATGACACCTAGAACACAGAGAGAGAGGAGACCTCCATGACACCTAGAACACAGAGAGAGGAGACCTCCATGACACCTAGAACACATAGAGAGGAGACCTCCATGACACCTAGAACACATAGAGAGGAGACCTCCATGACACCTAGAACACATAGAGAGGAGACCTCCATGACACCTAGAACACATAGAGAGGAGACCTCCATGACACCTAGAACACATAGAGAGGAGACCTCCATGACACCTAGAACACATAGAGAGGAGACCTCCATGACACCTAGAACACATAGAGAGGAGACCTCCATGACACCTAGAACACAGAGAGAGGAGACCTCCATGACACCTAGAACACATAGAGAGGAGACCTCCATGACACCTAGAACACATAGAGAGGAGACCTCCATGACACCTAGAACACATAGAGAGGAGACCTCCATGACACCTAGAACACATAGAGAGGAGACCTCCATGACACACATACATACAGACACACACACACACACACTCATACACAAACACACACACACCGGAAACAGGACACCCGCGCGACCATACCACAATACAGCTCCGCGCGTGCACGTGGCATCGCGCCCGTGAGGCTGCAGCCTCCTCCATCCTTCTCCGTCTCATTCACATCCAGTAACACGCACGTCCTCATTCACCTACACGCACCGCGGGCGCGCGCGTGCACACCCCCCCCCCCTACCCACATGCACACCCCTCTGTCTGTCTGTGTCATGCACGCGCCGTTAATCGGCCTCTTACCGCAGAAACGAGCAGATTGTCTTCAACTAGAGCCGATAGGTTGGAGCAGATGATCTCGCGAGGATCACGTCACGTCTCGCGCGAGGAAGGGGGGGGGGGGGTCAAAGGGGCTGGTCACGTGATCCATCTGCGTCACCTACGTAATCAATGTAATGTAATCAATAACCCTAAAAGGGTTTTAGATGAATATTAATACTGAAATCAGAACAGCTGAGCTGGTTCTATGATAAATAAAATGATATTAAAAAATCAACAAGAGACAGCTACCCCAGTGCATGCTGGGAGGTACAACCAAATCTAAACACTTAGAACCAATAATGAATTTAAACATAAATAACATCAAACATTAATGTTTCATTATGACATCAAACGATATTATCACCAGAAAAACTCCAAAGTATGATATTTAGTGATAACAATAAATGAAATAGAATTGTATAAATATATTTATATATATTAATACATATATATAAATTATAAATATAATAAAATATAACAATAACAAATAACATATATATGTATATATATATATATATTGTGAAATGGAAATAAATGTTTATTATAATAAGAAATATATATTATAATGTTGAAAGAAATCGAAAAGTCGACTTGCAGAGAAAAATATATCTTTATTGCTAAAAATATAATTTGTTTTATTTCATAATCTAAAAGTCAGATTCACAGGCTGTGAAATGTAGAAATAAGATCTGTAAAATACTATTTTATATATATATATATATATATATATATTTATTTTTACAGATCTTATTTCTACATTTCACAGCCTGTGAATCAGATGAAAGTCTGCAGTGAAATATAATATGTATATATATATATATATATATATATAATAATCTGATCACGTGGAACTATGCTGCTGGTTTATCATTAAAATAACTAGAACCTGATCAATAACTTTATTCATTACGTTTATTTTGAAGGCCGTTCATTTTGACCGGAAGTCTCTTATTTTGTCTTCTTCAGACGCGCTCACTGTTGCGTTTGGTTGACGGAGCGACAGTCTGTGCGGAAGTTCTTTCATCCTGCGGGAGGAGAAGAAGAAGAAGAAGAAGAAGGAGAAGGAGAAGGAGAAGAAGAAGAAGAAGAAGAAGAAGAAGAAGAGAAGAGTCCTCCGAGTCCCTCGTCTCAACTGTCCGCCCGAACACACCGAGTCTCCTCCGGGGTTACCCACGGTGAGTTTAACGGGTTCCCGGGTGAAGTAAGAAGAGCCTCTCGGTGCTCGCGCTGCTCTCGGTGCTCTGTGCGGGGGCGGCGGGACTGTTTGCAGGAGGAGATATCAGTGAGCACCATCAAGCGAACAGGATGTACATCTATTACATCTGGTCTGGGTTTTCAAAATAAAGGGCGTAGTAAAGATATTAGATAGATACTTTATTACAGCAGCATTATGACACAGGTAAGCAATCAAAGTAACAGAGTAAAAAATAAAGAATATTGAGTATAAAAATGGACAATCTAAACAATGAAATAATATTAAATTAAATAGTAACGCAAAGATTTAACCAAACAGTTTAACTGTTTATTAATGTATCATTAACGGTTTAATCCGTGTAGAAAAGATAGAAATGACCGTTCATACCGTGTTTATTCACTAATTTAAACACATTTTGATTTAAGTTAGCGCGTGCCCTAGTACACAGTCCGTTTAATCTGTTTTGTCTGTTTTATTACTTGTCGAGCTGGATCCTCTTTTATTCTGTAGCTTAATTTGCAGTAACTTCCGGTGTGGTCGATGCTAGCCGCTGTTAGCTTGACTTGGCTAACCGCTGTAATCTCCATTTTAGCTCGTGAGGCCGGCCTCTCCCTTCTGTCTGTTATTATAAAGTCTGGTTCTACAGCTAGAACCGTAGCACCAGGGTTCTACAGCTAGAACAGGTTCTACATCTAGAACTCTAACCAGAGAACCTGGTACCCCTGGTCCTGATGTATTACAGTATAAAGTACTATACTTACCCCTGTAGTACAGTATAAAGTACTATATGCACCTCTGAGTTGTATTACAGTATAAAGTACTAGATGTAACTGAGATGTAGTACAGTATAAAGTACTGTATTTACGTCTTTTGTACAGTATAAAGTACAATATGTACCTCTGTAGTACAGTACAAAGTACTATATGTATATATATATATATATATATATATATATATATATATATATATATATATATATATACCTCTGAGTTGTATTACAGCATAAAGTACTAGATGTAACTGAGATGTAGTAGTACAGTATAAAGTACTGTATTTACGTCTTATATATACATCTGAGTTGTAGTACGGTACAAAGTACTCTACTTACCTCCTTGTCGTCCACAGGTTCGATGGCGAGGCCGAGCCACAGCGATCACGTCCTCCAGCAGCTCAATAACCAGCGTGAGTGGGGCTTCCTGTGCGACTGCCTCATCGCCATCGGGGACATCTACTTCCGGGCGCACAAGGCCGTGCTGGCGGCCTGCAGCTCCTACTTCAGGATGATGTTCATCCGGGACCAGCAGCAGGGCGCCGGGCGTCTGGACCTCAGCAACATGCAGATCAGCGCCGAGTGCTTCGACCTCATCCTGCAGCTCATGTACCTGGGTCGCATCGCGGTGGGCAGCTACGAGTTCGAGGAGCTCAAGGCCTCCATGGCGTACCTGCAGATGTACTACATCCCGGACTCGCTGGAGGATCTCAGGGACATCAGGAGCTCCAACCTCACCCCGTCCTCCTCGGCCTCCTCCGCGTCCAGCTCCTCCACCTGCCCCGCCGGCGGGAAGATGATGTTCGGAGTCCGGATGTACGAGCAGCAGAGGCCTGCTGCACCGGAGGTGGAGCATCTACCAAAAGCTGCCAGCAGCAGCAGCACCGCCGGGCGCCCCGTGGCTCCGGCGACCATCAGCAGACCGGTGGTAGTGGCGGCGGAGGAGGTGGTGGTGACTCCTCTGATAGCGGCGCCACCGATTGTGGACGGACTAGTCGATCAGCCGTGTGACTTGAGGAAGAGGCCCGGCGGCAGGAGTTCGGCCCTCAAAGACCGTCCTCGATTCGGCCGCACCTACACCTGCGACGACTGCGGCTTCGTCTTCAGCTGCGAGAAGCTCCTGATCGAACACATCCTGACCTGCACCAACCGGAAGGCCTTTCATCAGCCGAGAGGCAACGCCGAAGGTGACAACGACTCCAGCAAAGCCGAGAGCTCCGCTTCCGAGAGCATAGAGGAGCACAGGGTCATCTGTAAAGGTGAGGACGACTGGCCCGAAGCCAAGTCTGACTCCGACCTCGGGACAGCCGGCGAGCCCGGATCGACCCGGAGTATCTCCATCAAGACGGAACCAGAAGAAGGCGTATTCCCTGAGATAGAGGTGGTCCGGGTCGGCGACCACGGCAACAGAGACTGTAGGGCGCGCTTCGACGACACCACGCGTAAAGACCTGCAGAGAGAGAAAACCGGATCAGACCGCGACCCAGAGCCCGGCATCTCGGGTCTGGATCACAGCAGCGAGCCGTTCGAAGGCCACATGTCCAGCAGTGAAGATTCAGGGATTCCCGCGAAGCTCCGTAAGGTGAAAGACGAGAAGCAGGACGCCGACTGCGCCCCCTGTGAACTGTGTGGCGCTCTGCTGACGGAGGAGGACAAGTCGGCCCACTACCTGTCCAACCACATGGGCCACATCTGTGCCTGCGGGAGGTGCGGTCAGGTGCTGATCAAAGGCCGCCAGCTCCAGGAGCACGCGGAGCGCTGCGGCGAGTCCCAAGGCGGCGACTCGGACTCCCACGGGGAGGACGAGGCGTCCCTGCTGGAGGAGCCTCAGGGGATGATGGAGGAGGAGGGTCTGATGGAGGCCTCCGACCTGGCCTGCCCTCACTGCGGCACGCTGTTCCAGAACGAGAGCTCGGCGCTGGAGCACGCCTTGTCCTGCCACGACCAGGAGCTGTTCCGCCCGGCGCTGCTGGAGGAGGGCGGCGGCGGCGGCGGCGGCGAACTGGACCACCGACGCAAGCACTTCTGCGGCATCTGCGGCAAAGGTTTCTACCAGCGCTGCCACCTGCGGGAGCACTACACCGTCCACACCAAGGAGAAGCAGTTCACCTGTCAGACCTGCGGGAAGCAGTTCCTGCGGGAGCGGCAGCTCCGCCTGCACACCGACATGCACAAAGGAATGGCGCGCTACGTCTGTCCGGTCTGCGACCAGGGAACCTTCCTCAAACACGACCACGTCCGCCACATGATCTCACACCTGTCGGCCGGGGAGACCATCTGCCAGGTGTGTTTCCAGATCTTCCCCGGCGGAGAGCAGCTGGAGAAACACATGGACGTCCACCTTTACATCTGCGGTGTCTGCGGAGAGAAGTTCCGCCTCCGTAAAGACATGAGGAGCCACTACAACTCCAAGCACACCAAGAGACTATAGGGACCAATCCGGACCCGTCCGCCACATTTCTACCAGTTTTGGTACAAAGAGAAAAAGCCATAAATGTGAGAACAAATGAATGCACTTGAGCACCAAATAAGACAAATCTGCACTTTTTAAAGTATATGCATAATAACCTCAGCGGGCATTCACACCGCGAGCTGATTGGTCGCTTCGTTAGCTTTGATTAAACAAAAAAAGACAATCAGGACATCATGAGGTTTCTTTCAAAAGTCTGAATCTACTTCTGTTAAACGACCACCGTCCACAGTTAACTAGCCAACCAGCTAACTAGATGTATATTAGTTTTAATATTTATGAAGAAGCTGGGGTTTTGTACACAGGATATCTTTACATGATGCTTGTTTTCAGGGTTCTTGAAGTCCCAAAAAAACCCAAAGAAGTAAATCTAGAGACGTTCTCATTGGACGAGTCAGAACCAAGTCACCAAATAGTTAACGAGTGATGTTCTGTAACTGATCTCAACACCTTTGTTTTAGCACTAGGGGGCGCCAAAGGGGAGCTTTCAGATGGACCTTTGTGTTTGGACTTGTTGGGTTCAGGATCGTGTTGCTCACAGTGTGAACGAAGACTTTGCTTTGGACCACGTGGAGTCCACATGGAGCCTCAGAGTCCACATGGAGCCTCAGAGTCCACATGGAGCCTTTTAGAGTCCAGATACAGACCTGAGGAGAGTTCACTTCCTGTTTGGAGTCGACATTCTCTGAAGAGGAACCCGATGAGTTCTTCATGTTCTAGTGAACACGGTCCTCTTGGGTTCTTAGCTTTGTGAGCATTGATCGGCCGTACGTGCTCTGTGATTGGTGCCTTTGCTGTGACAACACTAGTGTCTTCTTCACAGTGATGCATGCTGGGGGATGGACAGTGAGAACACTAGAGGTGGTCAAGCCCATAGGATCCACCGAGAGCCGGACCACTTGGACTTTAAGGGGTCTTCTTTGAAACCTGGTGGATTTTCCTCCTCGGTTCGATCGGTTCTGGTGGATCCAAACCACACAGACCCGTTTCAGGAAGGGGTCTCAATTAAACCACGAAATATTCGTGACGACCTTTTGTGAAACTGAACCGAAGAGGAAAACCCAGCAGGTTTGACTGGTCCTCATTGACTGAGACCAGAACCCGGTCCTGGTCCTGGGTCTCCTGGAGGATCACACTGTGATGGATCTGTTGCCTTATGATTCATGTAAAGTTGTTTTTCACTGTTTTTTGTTTCTGCTTCACAAAAAAAACACAAAGTTCACAAACCTGAACGAGACCTAAACCAGTACTGAACCAGCTGAAACCAGACCGCATATTTTAAATCCACCACAAACCCTTTCAGAACCTGAACCAGTTGAAGTCGACAAAAAACCTTTTAGAGCGGACAGGAACTAGTTTGGAACTAGTTCGGAACCAGCTGAAACCAGTTCAGACCTGACCTGCACACAGACACAGTTAGTCCAGAACCAGTATGAACCCTTCTAAAACATCAAAGGGTCAGGGTCCAGTACAAACCAGTTCAGATAATCAGTAGAAACCTGGATCCTGAGACCAGATGCGTCGGTGGTCGTCAGAGGTCCTCTCCTGAAACTAGTTCACAATCAAACTAAACCAGTTTGGTCAAAGGGCACTCAGAACCAGATCAGAACCAGTAGGAGGTTTACAGATGAATACTAGTTCCTGTTAAAGGTCTTCATGGGTTCTCCAAGTTCTGAAGATTTTTGCTCCTAATAAACCAAGTTCTGTTTGACAACAACCCGGTTTTCTCCTCTTATTATTATTATTATTATTTATATCTGTGTCATTATAATTAGTGTTGATATAAATATTATTATTATTATTATTATTGTTATTTGTGCTCTGAGTTTGTTTACAGAGACTCTTCTAGTTCTGCTCACCTGCAGCACGATGACATCACCAGGTGAGAGTTGTTCCTTTAAGGTTCTCAAACAGACTAATGGATGTTTGTTCTACCAATCAGCTCTCGACCTGTAACAAACTGACCAATGACGGCCCACCTGCCTCACCTGTCTCACCTGTCTCTCCTGTCTCACCTGTCTCACCTGTCTCTCCTGTCTCACCTGTCTCACCTGTCTCACCTGTCTCACCTGTCTCACCTGTCTCACCTGTCTCTCCTGTCTCTCAGGTGAGATGAACGTAACGTCAAGGCGTTCTAACCACCAGTGCTCGCTGGGTCCACCTGGTTCTGGTTGCAACCCGTTTTTGTTTCCGTCCTCCTTCGTTCCAGATCTTAGTGGTTCAACTCGGTTTAAAGGGTTAAAGGTCAACCAGGGTCCTCACAAAGATAGAAGTACAAGGTTGTGTGTGTGAGTTTTATCACAGTCACTTTGTGGGGACTCACCCTCCTTATGGGGACAAATGCATCCAGACAACGTAAATCAGTAGATTTTAGGCTCACGCCTTGGTTTAAGGGAAGGTTTAGGTTAAAGTTAGGTTACGGTTAGTTTAGGTTCAGTTAACTTTAGGTCATATTAGGATAGGTTAAGTTTAGGTTAGGATAGCTCAGGTTTAGTTAGGTTAGCTTTAGGTCATTTAGGTTCAGTTTAGGTTAGGCAGAGACTGAATAACATCAGATATAAGAAGGAACCTCCGTAACCCGTTTCTCTGATCAGAAACTAAACCAGATGTTTTTATTTAAAGGTTCTAGTTCTAGGAGCTGATGTTGGTCTAAAAGCTTTATGAAGGTTTTTAATCTCCACGTTTGGTTCTTCTGTCTCTGAAGCTCTGAAGCTCAAAATAGAACTCAATAAAGCAGAGTGGGATGAAGAGATTAAATAGATTTAAATCTCTCTGGTGGATCAGGTCTTCAGAGGACACTGACGGTCAGACTAAAGGCTCTCTGGTGGATCAGGTCTACAGAGGACACTGACGGTCAGACTAAAGTCTCTCTGGTGGATCAGGTCTTCAGAGGACACTGACGGTCAGACTAAAGGCTCTCTGGTGGATCAGGTCTTCAGAGGACACTGACCGTCAGACTAAAGTCTCTCTGGTGGATCAGGTCTTCAGAGGACCCTGACCGTCAGACTAAAGGCTCTCTGGTGGATCAGATCTTCAGAGGACACTGACCGTCAGACTAAAGTCTCTCTGGTGGATCAGGTCTTCAGAGGACCCTGACCGTCAGACTAAAGGCTCTCTGGTTAATCATCATCTGATTGTTTGTTCAGGTTAAAGTCTCGTTGAAGTTAAATTTGGCGTCCTCAGTCCAGAGCTTTCAGAACAACAGTCGACATGGTGTCCAGCCGGGTCCTGGTCTTGGTGGTGGTGGTGGTCTCTGCTGTGGTCGGGGCTCAGAACCCGGGCTCCGTAACGAACCCTGAGAAAGGCCCAGAAGAAGAAGACGTGAGAGTCCTGGTCCAGCAGCTGATTGCCAGAGTGGACAAACTGGAGAGAGAGCTCGAAGAAGAGAGAGGTGAGTGAAACCTGAAGGAGGTTATTATGGTATGGAGGGTCTCGAGGAGCGAGGACGACGACGACGTGGGTTTTAAACTTAACGGCTCTCGTTACCTCGGTCCTAGAGGGAGTTGGTTCTCTGCTCGCCTAAACAGAATCACAAAGTTATAGTAATTTAATAATTGTTCTTAAATACACTACAGCAGAGGATTCAATTAAAATTCCCAAAGGTCCAGATTGAGAACATCTCCTCGTGCAAAGATCCGGAACATTACAATATCTAACTTGTGCTATTTAGTGCAATATATATATTCAAGAAGCCTCGTAGTAACAAAGTCTCTGTGGAGTCAACAAATAAACAAATAAAGAAAGTATAAAATATAATATATAATTACGTTTTAAAATTTAACTGGATGGATTATAAATAATACATAGAAATACAAAAATAAATGTTCTTCTCTCATTTCAAGTAAAATAAAGGCTCCATCTAAAAATAAATAAACAAATGAATCTTTTAAAAACTTGCATCTTAAAAGAAATTGTTTGATTTTTGAAAAATGAATGAAAAGGAAAAAAGGAAAGTGTGACTGGAGTGAACTCTTTTCTTCTCTTTTGTTAAATCATTTCACATAACGGTCTCAGTGAACTTTATAATAAACAATCTCAACATCTCAACATCTCGTCCTCAGGTCAGACTGGAGGGTTTGGTCTAAAGATGTGTGTTTGGTCTCGTGGTGGCGTTTCACATCATTTAATAACGTCCACGGTATCTGAACATACGAGTGGTTTAGTAGCGTCAGCAGGAAGAATGAACACATAAGAGTTCGTCCATTCTTTGTTAAAGCTCTGTTCTCGTGGTCCACGTATCTTTTTAGAGCGTCATGTAAAATTCTCTGACTTAACTTCTCCCGCTGCTCTCTCTCCGTCTCTCCTGACTGTGTGCAAATCTCACTCGGCTCAGGATGCGTTTCAGAATACAGACATTTGATTGGCTGAGTAGCGTCACGTGAGATGATTTACAACGTATGTGATTGGTCGGTGTATTTCCTGGACTGCTGAACGAGTACCGTAAAGGCTGGAAAAGCTGTGCAGGTTAAAATATAAGCGCTCCGCCAAAATGTATAATTCTCAATTATCCATCAGTTACACGTCCGGGTCCGGATCCGGACCGCGGTCCGCCTATTGGCGACCCCTGCTCTACATGTATCATCATTTATATAAATATTTGTCTCATTATCTTATGTTCTCATTGCACAGCTACTGTGCTCCTCAGCTGCTCTGCTTCAGTGCAGCTTGTTTTAAGTAGAGCTTTGATCCAATCAGAGTTCACCTCTGTGTCTCTAGGTAGAAGAGAGGCCCCAGGCCTGCAGACTCACCAGTGAATCCATGTGCAGGTTAAGTGAATGGGGACGATGTTGTTGATCGTCATAGTGTTCAACCAATCAGATCTTTAGTTTGACATGTTGGGCGTATTCTTTGACGTGTCAGAGCTGCTAGCTGGCCTACAACTGTGTCAGCATTACTGCAGCTCAGAGTCCAGGTGCAGCTCTGCCGCGAGGTGCAGAGTGTGCTGTGATTGGTCAGTGGGCGGGCACATCACTAAAGTGAAACTTATGCTTGCTAGATTCTTTGTCAACAAAGAAAGGAGCATAGACAGCATTTGGTAAGTGAAGTTCGTTTGTTTACCTCTACTGTTCATTTGTCTATCGTGGCGTTTTTATGAATAATATTTGAATGGCTCGTGCTCGTGTGGTGGAATGCGTGGATCCGCTGCAGGTCTGCTGGATTGATTTGTTGCTTTGTTGTCATATGAATATATGCGACTGCTCTTGTGAGTTTGTCATTGTGTTACATTGATTTGGACTGTGTTGTCTGTTAATGACACAGCGTCCCGTCATGCTCGTATTCATGTATCTGCACTCTGCATTTCGTGTTTTGTATGCTAGGTGTTGAACTTCATGTAACATTTTATTTCATTTGTCAAATGTTGCAGTGTTATGTGAATATGCGGCTTTTACACGAAACAAATAACCCGTAGCTGTGACGTCATAACGAGGTTATTAGAAGTGTAGAACAGCACTGAAGGCCCAGGTATAACATCCACGGCCCGTTACTGATAGATAGCAGAGGTTAGCATGTGTTAGAAGGGGTTAGCATGTGTTAGAATGGTTTAGCATGTGTTTATAAGGGGTTAGCATAGATAGCAGGGTTTAGCATGTGTTAGCATAGGTTAGCATGTGTTAGAATGGGTTTGACATAGATTAGCAAGCGTTAGAATGTCAGAGTGTGTTAGCATGCGTTAGCGTAGATTAGCAAGTGTTAGCATAGTTAGTTGTGTTAGCATGAGTTAGAATGAGTTAGCATGTGTTAGCATACGTTAGCATGGCTCCAGGTCCCTGTGTTTGATAGAAACCTGTCCGTGTCCCTGCAGCTAAATCTCAGGTGGCGTTCTCGGCGTCCCTCGTCAACACTGAGCTGTGGACCCATCAGGGCCCGTTTGACAGCGACACCACTCTGCTGTTCAAGACGGTGACGACGAACATCGGCAACGCCTACAACCGTGATACAGGTAGGACTCACCTGGTAGGACTCACCTGTTGCACACTTTAACGTCAGAGTCCTGACGCCAGGTCTTTGTCCCCCCAGGCGTCTTCACGGCCCCAGTCAAGGGACTCTACTACATCCGGTTCACCGGCTACGTTGGAGACTCTGGGTCCTTGAACGCGGCGCTGCTGAAGAACGGGTCCAACATGTTCGCTATCTATGACACCAGGGGGGTCCACGGCAGCTCCTCCAACGGCATGGCCCTGGTCCTGGAGGC
Source organism: Pholis gunnellus (assembly GCF_910591455.1). NCBI lineage: Eukaryota > Metazoa > Chordata > Actinopteri > Perciformes > Pholidae > Pholis > Pholis gunnellus. Next base: position 21,357,264 of record NC_136546.1, on the reverse strand, counting down.
CGGGGACCGGCTCTCCGTCACCCTCTGGAAAACGCAGAGCATCTTCGACCAGACGAAGCTCAGCACCTTCAGCGGCTTCCTGGTCTTCCCTATGTAGGAGGAGACCATCAGGAGTCCTGAACCCAGATACAGATCTACTGCTGATACCCTCAGAATGTGGTCTATAAAGTAGTCTCTGAGTCGTTAGTTAGACTCTCTCAGCAATAAAATAAAAAAATTTGCAAAGTCTGTTTTTAGTCCCTCTTCATGTGTTGAGCATAAATTATAAGCATGTGTTAGAATGTGGTAGCATGTGTTAGAATGGGTTAGCATGTTAGAATGGGTTAGCATGTGTTGGCATGTGTTAGAAGGGGTTAGCATGTGTTAGAACGGGTTAGCATGTGTTAGAATGGGTTAGCATGTGTTGGCATGTGTTAGAAGGGGTTAGCATGTGTTAGAATGGGTTAGCATGTGTTGACATTCATTAGAAGGGGTTAGCATTCGGTAGAAGGCGTTAGCATACGTTAGAATGGAGTAGCATGTGTTAGAATGGGTTGGCATGTGTTTGAAGGGGTTAGCATTCGGTAGAAGGGGTTAGCATATGTTAGAATGGATTAGCATGTGTTTGAAGGGGTTAGCATACGTTAGCATGTGTTAGAAGGGGTTAGCATACGATAGCATAGGTTAGCATGTGTTTGAAGGGGTTAGCATACGTTAGCATGTGTTAGAAGGGGTTAGCATACGATAGCATAGGTTAGCATGTGTTTGAAGGGGTTAGCATACGTTAGCATGTGTTTGAAGGGGTTAGCATAGGTTAAAATGCGATATAATATATAATTATAAAGGGTTTAGGGTTAGGGTCCTAACCCAGTTCGTCGTCACTTTAAGTACAAAACATTTTAAAATGAAAGGAATCAGGTTTAAAGTAAACAGGATCACAGTTCAGAGTCTCTTCCTTCCTGTGGTGAGATTCACAGACGGTCCCTGAACTCCACACGGCACTAACTCTTCATCACATCACGTCAGACCTTCAGGGACCTTCAGGGACCTTAGTCCTTCTAAAGTTCAGAGAAGACTCACACGGTTCTGGACTGGATCAGTTTTATTTACTTCTTCTGTGTGAAAGTTACGTTTTACAGTAAGAGGTTTACTAAAAGGCTTCAACCTTTAACATTTACATACGACAACATTCATTTAGGGAGAATCCTAGTCTGAGACTAGTTCAGGTCCTGGTCTAAGAGGCCTGGTCTGAGACTAGTTCAGGTCCTGGTCTAAGAGGCCTGGTCTGAGACTAGTTCAGGTCCTGGTCTAAGACTAGGCCTGGTTCTGGTCTAAGACTGGTTCAGGTCCTGGTCTGGAGACTAGATCATAAATAAATAATAAACAATAAATGCCATAACTATGTTAAAACCACAGGTTACATAAAGTCACATTTTATTTTGAAAGGGTCACCAGAATCCGTCCCTGAGATCGTCCATCCCGGACCCGTCCAGGTCCGCGGGCCGGTGTGTCGCCAGGTTGGACGGGTCCTCCGCGGTCACAGCTGGGGGTTCGGCGGTGGTCCGGACCGGGGAGGGTCCGGTGGGGTGGTCCACGGGAGAGGGTTCCTCTAGTCCGGTACCGGGACCGTTAATAAAGTTATTACGGGAACACATGTTCATGTTCACAGAGCTTCCGGTCCCGGTCCGTCCCGGTCCAGATGTGGGTCTCCAGATGAAGCCGTAGTAGACCGCCAGTAGACCCGCAGCCAGCGACACGGACAGGACGTAGACCAGCACCGTGACCAGTCGGACCCACTTCCGGTCCAGCTGCTTCATCTGGTCCCCGGTGTAGGTGGCTGGTCTCCCGGGGGTCCAGCTCCGCGGGTCCCGCATGGTTCTGGTTCTGGTTCAGGACTGTCTGGAAGTTACTGATCCTGATCCTGGAGTAGGTCTGAATCCCGGTCCCTCTTCATCTGGACTCATCTGGACTCATCCAGCGCTTTATAGATCAGCTGCATCAAGTCCACCGAGTTCACCACGGACCGGAAGCTCCCGGATCACATCTTCAGAATAAAAGCCTCGTCTTTACTATTTAATTTGAAGCAACGTGACGTGAATGTTTGTGACGTCAACGTGTTTATTTGATGATGTTATATATTTTATATTTTATATATTTTTATATTATATTTTTTAATTTTTTTTTAATTTTATATTATACTATATTATTTTATGTTATGTTATTTTATGTTATTTTATATTATTTTATTTTACGTTATTTTAATTTGTGTTATATTATTTGTATTTATGTTTTATTTAATATTATTATTTGGTGCTGCTGGATAGCTCAAAAGTACTGCTTTTATTTTGAAATTCTCAGCAGCTGTCAGTGGTTTGTCACATTTGTCAGAAATGTTCTTTATAACTAAATATTTAATTGTAATGTGAGATTTATTACAACATGTTTTACTTTCATTCTAAAACAGTTTGAGCAGCATTAAGTTAAATTATATTGTTTAATATTCACTTATTTACTATTAAATGTCATAAATGTAATAACTCACAATGAATGAATCAATCAACCAATAAATAAATAAATCAACCAATCAATCAACCAATAAATAAATAAATCAACCAATCAATCAAAGAAGGAGACCAGGAGACAGACCAGTTTGATCCAGTTCATCTGAAGGTCCAGAAACATGTTTTATCTAAGAAACGTTTACTTTGTTCACCAGACAAACAAACACAAGACTTTCTATTGACTTCATGTTCATCGTGTTTTATATTTTGATCTTCGTCACAGTTCAGTTTGAAATATTACAAAATGCAAAGTTTTGTTTCAGACTTCCTGTTTCTCTTTAACATCCCTGAACCTCACAAACAAACAAACAAACACCATCAATAATCAAAGAAGAAAACTAATCCTCTCTAAAAGTAAAATCACAAAAATCTGAAAGTGAATCTTGAACTGAAAACTTGTCATCTCCAAAAGAATAAAGAATAATGAATATAACACTACTTCTACTATAAATGCTGATAAAACAACAGTTTCTGTCGGCTTCAGGTCCTCTGTGGTTCCTCTTTAGTCACAGGGTGCAGGTCACAGGGTGCAGGCCACAGGGTGCAGGGTGCAGGTCACAGGGTGCAGGCCACAGGGTGCAGGAACACTTGTCAATCAAAACAGACTCACTGACTCAGAGCTGCATCGACAAAAACAAATCAACAAAAACAACAATTTAGATTTACAACATCCTCAAATATCTAACATCTGAACTCAAGGTCCACTTACTACCGTAGCGTTCAACCACATCTCCGTTGACAGTTCAGGTGTCATCACATGACTTTGGCCATGTGATGACACCTGATCATCATCTGGACGATCAAAAGCCAGTAAGCAGACCTTTAGCATTGTGTTTTTCATATTGTTACTAATGAACTTCACACACCTGTAGCTGCTGGACTCTCTGGGGTCTCCTCACTCATCCAGACCCTTCTTGGAGGACCCGTCCCTGGTCTTTGCCCTCAGCTTGTTCACCTGTGACTCGGCGATGTCGGCCCTCTCCTCGGCCTCCTCCAGCTCGTGCTGCAGCTTGCGTAGTTTGGCCACGTTGGCGTTCACTCCCTCCTCCGCGTCCTCCGCCGCGTGTTTGTAGGACTTGACCTTCAGCTGCAGCTTGTCCACCAGGTCCTGGAGGCGGGCCGTGTTCTTGCGGTCCTCCTCGGTCTGGTAGGTGAGCTCCTTGATGCGGCGTTCGTACTTGCGGACCCCCTTGACGGACTCAGTTCCCATCCTCTGTTCGGCCTCCAGCTCGTTCTCCAGCTCTCTGATGCGAGCCTCCAGTTTCTGGAGCTGCTTCTTGCCCCCCTTCATGGCGATCTGCTCGGCCTCGTCCAGACGGTGCTGCAGGTCTTTGATGGTCTGCTCCATGTTCTTCTTCATGCGCTCCAGATGGGCGCTGGTGTCCTGCTCCTTCTTCAGCTCCTCGGCCATCATGGCCGCGTCCGTGATGGCCTTCTTCGCCTTCTCCTCGGCGTTGCGGTTCTCCTGCACGGCCTCCTCCACCTCGTTCTGCAGGTGCGCAAGGTCCGCTTCGTGCTTCTTCTTCTGGTTGATCAGGCCGGTGTTCTGGGAGTGCAGGAGCTGCATGCGCTCCGTCACGTCCGTCAGCTCCTGTTCAGCCAGTTTGCGACTTCTCTCCGTCTGCTCGAGCGCGGCCCTCAAGTCCTCCAGCTCGGCCTGGATCAGGTTGTTCCTCCGTTCCAGGAGAGCGATGTTCTCCTTCAGGTCGTCGTTGCTGTGCTGTGCATCGTCCAGCTGCAGCTGAGAGTCCTTCAGGAACGCCTGGAGGCACTTCAGCTGTTTCTGGGCATCGGCCGCCTGCCTGTTGGCTTGGCTGAGCTGGATCTCCATCTCGTTGAGGTCGCCCTCCATCTTCTTCTTGACCCTCAGGGCCTCGTTGCGGCTCCTAGTTTCAGATTCCAGAGAGGACTGAAGCGACTCGAGCGTCCGCTGGTAGTTCCTCTTTGCCTGCTCCATTTCTTCCTCTTTTTCAGCCAGCTTGCGCTCTACGTCGGCCTTCACTTGGTTGAAGTCCAGCTGTGCTCGGAGGATCTTGCTCTCTTCGTGCTCCAGAGAACCTTCTGCCTCTTCGAGCGCTGACTGGAGCTCTGCCTTTTCCTGCTCCAGCTGCTTCCGTATCTTCTCCAGTTCGTGAGCACTCCTGCCGCCCTCCCCGAGCTGGTCGGTGAGGTCAGAAATCTCCTCTTGGAGGTTCTTGTTCTCTCTCTTCAATGTCTCGAGTTGATCCAGAGACTCCTCGTAGGCGTTCCTCAGTTTGAAGAGTTCAGTGCTCAGAGACCGAGCTTCCTTCTGAGAGGCCTCCAGCTCACACTGCGACTCCTCAAACTTCTGCTTCCACTCCGCCATGACTTTGTCAAAGGCCCTCTGCTTTTTGTCTAGGACTGCAGATGCGGCATTGGATTTCTCAAGGTCCAGCATCAGGTCTTCAATTTCATTTAGGAGGCGGTGCTTGGTCTTCTCAAGGGACGAACACTTTGCATTCGTGGCCTCGGTGGCCTCCTCGGCCTCCTGCAGTCTTTGAACCAGCTTCTTCTTTGCTTCCTCCAGTTCTTCTGTTCGCTGGATTCCGTCGGTTTCGTATTTGGTCCTCCATGCCGAGACCTCTGTGTTGGATTTGGACAGAGCTCTCTGCAGCTCGGCCTTGGCTTCCTGCTCCTCTTCAAACTGCTCTCGGAGCAGATCGCAGTCGTGGCGAGCCGACTGCACCGCGTGGGCGAGGGCGTTCTTGGCCTTGACTTCTTCTTCCAGCTGTCTGCGGAGATCTTCTACCTGCTGGTTGTACGAGTTCTTCCCTCTGGTCAGCTGTGAAATCAGACACTCCTTCTCCTCCAGCTGACGTCCAAACTCTCCATTCTCCGTGAGCAGCTTGGCCCTCTGGGTAGTCAGGTCGTTGACGGAGCGCTGGGTTTCCTCATATTTGCTCTTGTACTCGCTCATGTTATCTTCCATCGTGCGGCACATCTTCTCAATATTTGACTTGGCCTTCACCACACTCTCCATGTTAGAAGACAAGTCGTCCAGCTCCAGCTTTAGCTCGCTCTTTTCCTTCTCCAGCTTCTGCTTCACCCGCTGCAGGTTGTCAATCTGTTCACCCAGTTCGGCGACGCTGTCGGCGTGTTTCTTCCTTAGGGAGGCGGCGGTGGCCTCGTGTTGGAGCGTAGATTCCTCCAGCTCCCTACGCAGCTTCTGGAATTCAGCATCTCTCTTTTTGTTCATCTCCACCTGCGCTGATGTTGCTCCACCGGCCTCCTCCAGGCGCTCGCTGATGTCCTCCAGCTCGCGGGAAAGATCGCAGCGCTGCTTCTCGACTTTTGCCCGGGCTGCACGCTCAGCATCCAGCTCCTCTTCCAGCTCCTCGATCCTCGCCTGGTTTTCTTTCAGCTTCTTCTGGAGCTGAATGGAAGCAACCTGCTCGTCTTCCAGTCTTGAAGTTATATGGACAATCTCGAAATCTTTTTTTTTCAGTTTCTCCTCCAGCTGCTGCTTATCGTTTTCTATGTCCATCAAACTCTCCTGAGTCAGTTTCAGGTCTCCTTCGAACTTCCTCTTTGAGCGCTCGAGGTCCATCCTGAGTTTCTTCTCCTGCTCCAACGAGCCCTCCAGATCGTCCACTTGTTGCTCCAACTTAACTTTGGCTTTGGTTAAGCTATTTGCTTTGTCTTCTTCACTCTGAAGGTCATCTAGTGTCTGCTGGTGGGCCTCCTGTAGTGCCTTCTTCTCCTTGGTGAGCTTCATGATGTTTTCGTCCTGAGAAGCCATTTCCTCCGTCAGGTTTTTCACCTTATTCTCCGTGGCGTGTTTCTCTTTCTCGACCTTGGCCAAAGTCAGCTCCAGATCGTCTATATCTTTCTTCAACTCGGAACATTCATCTTCAAGCTTCCGTTTCTTAGCCGTGAGATCTGCGTTCAGCTCCTCTTCATCCTCCAGTCTCTCGGTCGTCTCTTTCAGCTTGGCCTCCAGTTGAATCTTGCTCTTTATAAGCTGTTCACAGCGTTCTTCAGCGTCCGTCAGCGTGTCCTGTTCAGACTGCATATGCAGAGTCAGATCGTTCTTCTCTTGGAGAAGAGCCACTATTTTCTCCTCTAGATCCTTCCGTCGCGCTTCTGATTTCTCCAGAGCTTCTTTCAGCTTGTTGAACTCATCCTTCATGTTGGCCATCTCCTTCTCAGACTCGGCGCTCTTCAGCAGTGGTTTGATCTTGAAGAAGAGCTTCATCCAGGGCCAATTTTTTACTCCAAGAAAAGAGCGAAGGTTCCACTGGATGACCATCAGGGCGTCTCTGCGTTCCACCAGCTTAGAGAACTCTGCCCTCATAAGGATTGCCCGGGCATTAGCCTGAATCCTGGTGATGATTCGAGAGAGTTGCTCATCACGCATCTCCTCCAGTGTCCCCAGCAGACCGGCTTTAAAGAAGACTTTGGTGTGACCGAACCGGTACTGGGTGTGGTCGATGTCCAGTGATCCCAGCAACTTCTCTGCGCTCTTCTTGCAGTCAATGAACTGGCCTTCAGGGATGGCGGAGGCATTCAGAATCCTGTACCGTTGTTTGAAGTCACCGTAGAGCACCCTGTTTGGGAACCCCTTCCTGCAGATCCTGATGCCTTCCAGGACACCGTTACAGCGCAGCTGGTGCATCACCAGGCAGTTGTCCATGGCCCCTGGAGTTTTCTTCTCATTAGGAATCAGACAGCGGACAAAGTGGGGATGTGTGGTCTTCAGGTTGTTCATCAGCTTGTTCAGGTTTTCCCTGTGAAGTGCCGACACAGTCTGGAAGGAGGAACCTTTCTTCTTGGCTCCTTTGCCGCTTGCTTTGTCGCCGCCGTCAGTTCCTGAATAGCTTGAAAACAGCACACTGAGCAGTTTCAGAGAGGATTTCTGGTAAAGTCCGACCACCGTTTCATTCAGGGGGTCTTTATTTTTGACCAACCAGTTGCCGATGTCGTAGTCCACTCTGCCAGCGTAGTGAACCAGGGCAAAATTAGCCTCTGATTTCCCCTTTGCAGCCCTCGGCTTCTCAAACATCTTGTTCTTTCCCAGGTGATTATCGTAGAGCTTGGACTTGAAGGTCTGGTCACTGGCTTTGGGAAACATGCATTCCTCCTCCAGAATCGACAGGATTCCCAGCGGCTTCTCAATGAGGTCAATACAAGCCTGTAAATCCATCCCAAAGTCAATGAACTCCCAATCAATGCCTTCTTTCTTGTACTCTTCTTGTTCCAGAACAAACATGTGGTGGTTGAAAAACTGTTGCAGTTTCTCATTGGTGTAGTTGATGCACAGCTGCTCGAAAGTGTTGAAATCAAAGATTTCGAATCCAGCGATATCCAGCACTCCTATGAAGTACTGACGAGGCTGTTTAGTGTCCAGGGAGTGGTTGATCCTCACCACCATCCAGTTGAACATCTTCTCATACACCGACTTAGCCAGAGCACCGAGGGAGTAGTAGACTTGGTCCACACTTTGTCCTTTGGTGACAAATTCATTTCCTACCTTGACTCTGGGATGACACAGCCCCTTGATGACGTCGGCAGAGTTCAGCCCCATTAGGTAGGCGGTTTTATCGGCAGCCTCTGTCCCGTCCGGCTCTGCCTGCTCCTCGCGCTGCTTCTGTTTGAACTTCATGTTGCCGTAGTGCATGATGGCACCGGTTAGCTTGTAGACGCCCATCTTCTCCTCCGGAGTGAAGCCAAGCACATCGAAGGCACTGTCGGTGGCCAGCAGCTCCTCCGAGTCATTGATGGAGGCGACCGTTACCTCCCCTTGGGAGATGTAGGAGTAGTCGTAAGGGTTGTTGGTGATCAGCAGCATGTCCAGCAGCTCTGGCTTCTGATTGGACAGGATCTGGTAGAAGATGTGGTAGTTCCTCTCAGCCTTGAGCTGAAAGGTGCACCGGGACTTCTCCAGCAGGTAAGTCTCGACGTCGGCAGACGACAGCTTTCCGCTCGTGCCGAAGTGAATCCGGATGAATTTTCCAAAACGAGACGAGTTGTCGTTTCTCAGCGTTTTGGCGTTGCCAAAAGCCTCCAGTGCCGGGTTGGCCTGGATGATCTGGTCCTCCAGCGTCCCCTTGCTAGCGTCTCTTTTGGCTCCACCGACTGCAGCGATGCTGGCAAAGTACTGGATGACTCTCTTGGTGTTCACAGTCTTCCCGGCTCCGGATTCTCCGGTGATGAGGACGGACTGGTTCTCCCTGTCAGTCAGCATGTACTGGTAGGCGTTATCGGAGATGGAAAAGATGTGAGGCGGAGCCTCGGTCCTCTTCTTCCCCCTGTAAGCTGCCACCACCTCCGCATCGTAGACAGGAAGCCACTTGTATGGGTTGACGGTGACGCAGAAGAGCCCGGAGTAGGTGTAGATCATCCAGGCGGCGTAGCGCTCCTTGAGGTTAAACAGCACCGCCGGCTCGTGGAGGAACGTGAACATCACCATGTCTTCAATTTTATCAAACTTCGGCGGGTTCTGGGGGTGGACGTCCAGCTCCTTCACGGTTGCCGTTGTGCCATCCTCCTTCTTCACCGTCACCATCCCCCCGTCTTTGCTCTGGATTTGCCCCTTCATATATTCCACCTTATCGTCTGCCACGAAGCACTCAGTCTTGATGTCAAACTGTCGGGTCTGGGCTTCCAGGCGCTCCTTGTCCGACTTCCTCAGGAAAGGAGCGGCCTTCCCGAACTCAGCCATCAGAATGTCGCCCATGTTGGAGGGACGAGGTTCCCGTTAGTCGACAGAGAGAGATCGATCCAGGAAGAAGGAAAAAGTCTTTGTGTCTCTGGAGCAGAGCTGCAGACTCTTTATAAAGACGCCCGCAGGACCAAATTAGGAAATAACTGCTGAAAGAACCCATGAGGGCAGTTTCAGGACCTTTGGCTGTCAAAGTCCATTTTAGGAAACGGAGTGATTCCCTTCTTATCTGCCCGCTGATAGAGACTCCGGACACCTCTACATTTAGACTTCTACTGCAGCTCATCTTCCTTTTATTCTACAGGATTATGATGAGACTACTGCAGTTTGAGGCCCATTTTAATCTTCATTCATTTGGTCACTTCTGATATTTAAACAATCAATCATCTGATTCTGTTTGGCTGATGAAATAGATCCAGAACAGAATTATTAATCATGAAATGGTTCCTGATTTAAATGTATTGGTCTGCAGTCTGTGAGTATAACAACATAGATATTCAATCCAAAACATATTAAAAATGTAACCTGTTTATAAAATAAATAGGATTCCCTGAAATAAAGGAAACAGGAAGGACTAAATGATTAAAGGCATTCAGATTGTATTCTATATATTCTTGTCTTACTATTTAAACTTACTTTTGTATGACACACATATTATCCAGAGTTTGGTGTTCAGCTTATGAAATTTTTCTGATCATTTTTATCAAAAGCATATTTAATCTGTAAAATCAAAACGTTTCCAGCTGTTTCTTTAACATTAGAAACTCACATAACTTTATTTTAAAAGTTAGTTAATGTGCTGAAGTTTAGAAAGTCATCCTCCTGCTCTCTCTACAATAATTAATAAACCTCAGACTGTGATGGATGAGCAGACCGATATTTGTTATTTCACACAGTTAAAATGTAATTTAATTTAATTTAACGTGTGGAATGTGCCGTCTGTGGTTGGATGGACTCTGGTATGAAGAGAATCTTCTGACTGAAGTGTTTGTGTCTCTTTATCTCATCGACCTTAAATAGAAACCAGAGACACACGACATGTGGAAGAATGTGGCTCTATTTATATTATATATATAATATTTATATGTATATTATATATAATATATATATATCATATTTATATAACATATATATAACATATATATAATATGTAATATATAATATTATATATAACCCTAACCCACACACACACTGAACAGATTGGAAAGACATAAAAACAGTTTGAATCACTTTTGATTTGATTACTAATATTTGTGTTAAATTCAACGAGACTTGATTGATAAAACGATTTGATGGTTTTGGTTTTGATCTCCAGATCATCTCTTGTTCAGAGGAACGTTTTCTTAAAGTGAAGGTAGAAGTTTGATTTATTCTCTTTTGAAAGAAAAGTCAACACATTTTAAAATATCAGTAGTTTTATTTACATCTGTATTTATTTACATCTTCTCAGGTGAGTCCTACATGTGTCTCAGGTGTCCTCAGGTGTCCTCAGGTGAGTCCTACATGTGTCTCAGGTGTCCTCAGGTGTTCTCAGGTGTCCTCAGGTGAGTCCTACATGTGTCTCAGGTGTCCTCAGGTGTTCTCAGGTGTCCTCAGGTGAGTCCTACATGTGTCTCAGGTGTGTCTCAGGTGAGTCAGGTGCTCAGCAGAGGGACATGCGTTTGCGGTGCTGTTCCACCAGCGGCACCAGGCAGCGCGTTGATCCGGCCTGCAGGAGGAACGGATGCTCCAGCAGGTCTGAGGCCACCGAGCGCTGCTGCGTGTCCCGAGTCAGCATTCTACCCAGGAAGTCCTTCAGCACCGGAGACACCTGAGACACAGGAAGTGATGTCATCAACCACCGGCTCACTGGTTAGCCACTTAGCATTTCTGAGCCAATGTTCACTAATTGTTGTAAACCCTACTTTAGAACACAGTGTGAGTACTTTAGTACACAGTCCAAGTACTTTAGTACTCAGTCTGTGTACTTGAGTTTACAGTCTGAGTACTTTAGTAAACAGTCTGTGTATTTTTGTACACAGTCCAAGTACTTTAGTAAACAGTTCAAGTACTTTAGTACCCAGTCCATGTACTTTAGTACACAGTCCATGTACTTTAGTACTCAGTCTGTGTACTTAAGTTTACAATCTGAGTACTTAAGTAAACAGTCCGTGTACTTTAATACACAGTACAAGTGCTTTAGTAAACAGTTCAAGTACTTTAGTACCCAGTCAATATGCTTTAGTACACAGTCCATGTACTTTAGCACACAGTCCATGTACTTTAGTACACAGTCCATGTACTTGTACTTTACTACTCTTTGAATCCTTCTTCCACTGCTGTTTCTGACCCAATGTTCACTAATTGTTAACGATGTTAAAGTTAAGGTGGTCCTCACAATGCACGTTGTGTTCTTGTGTCCTCCCTTTGTATTGAAGATGTGTGTGTGTGTGTGTGTGTCTGACCCTGTGGATGTTCTTCACGCTCGGTGCCGCCTCGTCTCTCAGCTTCTTCATGGCGTTGATCGGCGTGTCGCTGAAATACGGCGGCTCTCCGTCCACCATCTCCACCACCATGATGCCCAGAGACCAGATGTCCACCTGAGGGGAACAGGAAGCTGTCAGAGTTCACCTGCACACACACAGGTGCTTCAGATCAGGTGCTCTACAGGTGGACTTCTACCTCGGTCCCGTACGGGGTCTTCGAGATCACTTCAGGAGCCATCCAGTACGGGGTCCCCACCAGAGACTTCCTCCTCGGGATCTCTTTACTGATCTGAGCACAGAAACCAAAGTCTGATAGTTTGATCTGTGGAAGAGGAAGAGGAAGAAGAGGAAGAGGAGGAAGAGGAAGAGGAGGAAGAGGAAGAATCTGAATCTGAACAATCAGGTGTTTGTTGTATTTGTAGTTCTTGTCGTTGATCACTTTCAGCTAGTTGTTGAGTCTGTTTCTGGACTAATCTGTGAGTTGTATTGTGGCGTTCGTGTTAAGCTACATGCTAAGCTACATGCTAAGCTACCCAAACAAGCTGTGAATCATGTGTCAACAGGAAGTGATGAAAAGGGCTCATTAATAAAATATTGAAATATACACACAATTATAAAAACATGTTTTATTCACTAAATCTCTCTATATAACTATTTATATTTGTACACACATATACACACGTGTGTGTGTGTGTGTGTGTGTGTGTGTGTGTGTGTGTGTGTGTTTGTGTGTGTGTGTGTGTGTGTGTGTGTGTGTTACCCTCCCGTCCACACTAAGCAGGATAGAATCACTCTTGATGTCTCTGTGAACGACTCCTTGAGAGTGAAGATAAGTTAAAGCCTGAAGGACGCTTTCACACACGGTGGCTGTTTGTTCCTCGTTCAACCTGAGAGAGCAGAGAGTACTTTATACACAGTCTGAGTACTTTATACACAGTCAGAGTACTTTATACACAGTCTGAGTACTTTATACACAGTCAGAGTACTTTAATACACAGTCTGAGTACTTTATACACAGTCTGAGTACTTTATACACAGTCAGAGTACTTTATACACAGTCAGAGTACTTTATACACAGTCTGAGTACTTTATACACAGTCAGAGTACTTTATACACAGTCAGAGTACTTTAATACACAGTCAGAGTACTTTATACACAGTCAGGGTACTTTAGTACACAGTCAGAGTACATTAGTGTACTTTAGTACACAGTCTGTGTACTTGTACACCATGTCTCTGACTTCCTGCTCACCTGGTTTCACTGACGATGTGAGTGAGCGCGCCGCCCTGCAGGTACTCCATGATTACCCAGAGTTCCTCCTCCACCAGAGCGCTGCTGAACATCTCCACCACGTTCTGGTGCCGGTAGTCCCTCATGATCACCACCTGAGACACACAGGACAGGTGAGGCAGCTGATGATGTCACGCCTGCAGGTGAGGCAGCTGATGATGTGTACTTTACGTCACGTTACTTCGTTACCTCGTTGAAGAGCAGCTCTCTCCGTTGCTGCTTCCTCAGGTCCATCATCTTCACGGCCACCTTCCTCCCGCTGTGTTTGTCTCTAGCGATGCAGACCACACCTGTGGAACCCTCACCGATCTTCACAAAGTTCTCCAGAGTCTTCCTCGGGTCCCCCGGGTCGACCACCATCTGCAGCGCTGCCTTGAACTGCTCGTGAGTCACCTTCACACCTGCGTCAGGTGATGTCTGCTGGGGGGAGGGGGAGGGGGAGGGGGAGGGGCGGAGCTGGCTGAGGGGGGTTTGTGTTTTTGGAGGAAGTCCGATGCTGAAGCTGGAGGAGGGGCGGAGCGAGCGCTGAGGGCGACCTGTGATGAGGGGGCTGCTGGTGCTGTTGGGGGGGGGCAGCAGGTGCAGGGAGGGGGGGGAGGTGAGCTGGGGGAGAAGGACACCTTTAGGCTAGCAGTTTACCTCTGTGTACAGTCTTTATGCTAAGCTAAGCTAACCAGCTGTTTGTAGCTTGATGGAACAATAGAATCTCAGAAAACTTTATTTATAATATTTAAACGTGCATAAGGACGAGGATGGACGTGTTACCTTGAGGTCGTAGGAGGAGTGAGGCCTTCTGGGAGTTTCTCTGGAGGACAGCAGGTCCGGCAGGTGACTGAGCGGCGGTCTCGGTCTCAGGTGAGCTCTGCTGGTCTCCACAGTCTGCAGGTGGTTGTAACAGGAAGCCGGTCCCCGCCTTAGCCCCTCCCCCTCACTACGGGCGTACTGCCCGCCCGTTGATCCCCCCGCACCGCTCCTCTGAGGCGTCGCACCTGTCGTACCCGTCACAGGCGTGGGGGGGGGTGTTGGGGGCGTGGCCTCGGACAGAGCCCCCAGCTCACCGGTGGACTTGGGTCTCTGCAGAGCTCCGTTCAGTTTTGGGCTGTCTCTCTCGCCGCGCACCTGTCGGATCCGGTCCTGCCAGTAGGTGGAGCTCCGCCCGCCCGTCGTCCCGTCATCGTCACCATCGAGCCGCTCGTACTGGTACGACTCCTCGTCCACCAGTTCTCCCAGTCGGCCCAGAGACTGGGCGCGTTTACGTGCTGACGGGCTGCTGCGGCGCAGAGAGTTTGAACCGGTGACGGACAGACGGCTCATCTCAGAGATCACCTGGGAGATGTAGTCGCCATGACCGATGAAACTCCCACGGACGATCGTCTGCAGATAGACACAAATATGATGTTGTTATATATTCTATGGATTCAACGATCAATACAGGAAGAGCTTCATGTGTTAGAGCTGCATTCTCTCTAGTGTCCACCAGGGGGCGACTCCTCTGGTTGTATAGAAGTCTATGAGAAAATGACTCTACTTCTCATTGATTTATTACCTCAGTAAACATTGCTGTTTCAGGACTACTTCATCATGACCTTTGACCCTCTCCCTAATAGATCTGCTGTGCAAAGGATTGTGGGTCAGAACAGCAGAAAGAGAGTGGGTGTAGTAGAACATCCTGGTACTTCTGGAACACGGTGTTTGACATGTTTAAAGTCTAGTAGAGAGTCTGTTGAACATGGGGTCAGAACCTTCCCTACTTTGTGACGTTGTAATGTTTTCAGCAGCAGATGGAGACAAAGAGCTTAACATCTAAATCCAGACTCTGATTCACAACCAATAGGAAAGCTGCCTTGTTGAACTCTGATGAGTTCACGCTCTACGGTCCAATCAGGAGGAAGCTCTCCTCTCCCCGACAAAATAAAAGCAGCAGCAGCAGAGAAGAATGCAGCTCTGTGAGGTAATTACTGCACTAACTACCTTTAATGACTTCTATTGTTATCCTGGTGACCCAGAAACAGAAGCTCTGTGCTGAGTTCAGGAACCACTGAGATGAATCGTAAACATGAATACAATCATCTTTGAACTATGTGAGAGGTTTTAATTAGATAAATAAACATAAATCATTTTACAGTGTAAAAATCAAATAGCTCTGTCATGGAGACGACAATGATGACGTCAAATATTATATTATAGAAGATATATAATACATTTACTGATCTATTTATATTTACTGATATTTATATTTACTGATCAGGTGACATCGTTGTGAGATTTAAGTGAAGAAAACAAAGAGTTGTTTTCGTGATTAAACTTCATGGACGAATAAAGAGAACTGTTAACGATTCTTCTTCATGTTAACGATTCTTCTTCATGCTAATGATTCTTCTTCATGTTAACGATTCTTCTTCATGCTAACGATTCTTCTTCATGAAAACGATTCTTCTTCATGCTAACGTTTCTTCTTCATGCTAACGTTTCTTCTTCATGCTAACGATTCTTCTTCATTCTAACATTTCTTCTTCATGCTAATGCTTCTTCTTAATGCAACGTTTCTTCTTCATTCTAACGCTTCTTCTTCATGCTAATGATTCTTCTTCATTCTAATGTTTCTTCTTCATGCTAATGATTCTTCTTAATGCAACGCTTCTTCTTCATGCTAATGTTTCTTCTTCATGCTAATATTTCTTCTTAATGCAACGTTTCTTCTTCATGCTAATGCTTCTTTTTCATGCTAATGCTTCTTCTTCATTCTAACATTTCTTCTTCATGCTAATGTTTCTTCTTAATGCAACGTTTCTTCTTCATTCTAACGTTTCTTCTTCATGCTAATGTTTCTTTTTCATGCTAATGCTTCTTCTTCATTCTAACATTTCTTCTTCATGCTAATGCTTCTTTTTCATGCTAATGCTTCTTCTTCATTCTAACATTTCTTCTTCATTCTAACATTTCTTCTTCATGCTAATATTTCTTCTTAATGCAACGTTTCTTCTTCATTCTAACGTTTCTTCTTCATGCTAATGTTTCTTCTTCATGCTAACGTTTCTTCTTCATGCTAGCGCTTCTTCTTCATGCTAATGATTCTTCTTCATTCTAATGTTTCTTCTTCATGCTAATGATTCTTCTTCATTCTAATGTTTCTTCTTCATGCTAATGATTCTTCTTCATTCTAATGTTTCTTCTTCATGCTAATGATTCTTCTTAATGCAACGCTTCTTCTTCATGCTAATGTTTCTTCTTCATGCTAATATTTCTTCTTAATGCAACGTTTCTTCTTCATGCTAATGCTTCTTCTTCATACTAACGTTACCGTGTCATGCTTACTCTTTTTATGCTAGTATTGCTTTTTTACGCTAACATTACGTTTACATTCTTTATGTTAATGTTACTTTTGTGAGTTCATTTCTCACCACCTGCAGAACTAACTTTGTATAGCATGTGTTAGCATTAGCACTGCTACTAGCTGCTGTTTCTTGTTAGCGGAGTCTTTGTGTAGCTAAAAGTTATTTTACAATAAATACTGTTACTGAGCTGTTGTGATATTGTGAAGAGAAACTTTTTCTGAACCGATTGTGAGTTGACGAGAAAATGAAATCAATCAATGCGATCGTGTTATTGACCAGACTTAGTGATACATTAATAATAATAATAATAATATTAATAAAAATGGTGTTGTTATTATCTCACCTTCTGGAGCTGGACCTCAGTGATCCTGGAGGGGTCCACCAGGGGGCGTGGCCTCCTTAGCGTGTCGATGACGCTCTGCCACTGCGGCGGCAGGCCGACGTAGCGTCCGGTGGAAACGTCGAACGACGTGTGGACGCGATGCTGGAAGTCCTGAGGATCCGAGATCTTCGGCCGCCGCTTCTTCTTCTTCCTGCGCTGGAACATGACCACAACAACGCAGACCTGAGGGAGACAACAGGAAGCAACTTGCTCAGGTGGTTTACCTGAGGACAGTCACATGACCTCCTCCTGTCACACACAAACCAACCAAACAGCCCAGGTGAGAACTCACCTGTCTGCATTATCAACACTCATTTAAATATCAGCTGCAGGCCCAAATACTCAGGTATTAATACATGAATAATAAATACATAAATACAGCATTAAAAACACGAATGAATAGATAAATCACTTAACAAATAAACTAAATAAATAAATACAGCATTAAAAACACAAATAAATAAATAAATACAGCAATAAATAAATAAATGTATCAATAAATGTACAAATAAATAAATGTACAAATAATTACAGTATTAAATACTAACATAAATATTTGTAAATTAATAAATAAATAAACAAATATAGCAATAAATAATATAAATATGAAAAGAATTAAATAAATACAGAAATAAAAGATCATGATAAAATGTAAATAAATGAATTAAGGTTTAGGACTCTGATCTCATTAATATACACAAAACTAGAGAAAGAAAGAAATGTCGGTGAACAAAAATGAGGAAAAAGATTTAATGCAATTATTTATTAATGTCGTGTTTGATTATTATAACCGTTAATTATTCATTTATTTATTGGTTATAGAGTAATGTTTCCTCCATAGAGTCACTATATGTATAACCTCTGTTGACCACTAGAGGGCAGAGTGACTCCAGAACATAACGCACTTTAGATTAAAACCTTATTGATGGAATACAGATTTAATCCGCACATTAGTTTATTTAATCTGAATGTTGAAGATTTATATGACGAGAGGTTCTGCTTGTTCAGCATTTATTTTAAGAAGAATGTAGACTTTCTATTTACAAGTTTTATTGATGTTAACATGTCAAAGTCTTAATGAATTAATAAATGAATAAACACCAGACTAAATATTATATATATATATTATATATATATATATATATATTAAAACAGATGCAATAAATATATCTTTAAATATAAATATAACATTTTTAAAATGTATCTCAATTAACTTTAAATCAATGAAAATGTAGCAAAAACTAAATATTGTTAAGTTTGTGTTGTTTCTCTAAGTTGATGATCCACTGAGCTCTAACCCTCCTCTCACCTGTCAGTCAGTCTCTCCTCCTCCAGTGGACCAAAAGAAGTCCAGTTCAGTCCAGATCAGTTTGGTCTGAAGACGAAGAGAGACTCCTCGTCTTCGTCTTCACCCCCCCCCCCCCCTCCCCCTCTCTCTCTCTCTGTTTGTTAACTGGGAGGTGGAGGATGTAGAAGATCTGATCCGGTCAGTCAGAGGAGAGTCAGCTGATATAACAGCTGTGTACTACCTGTTCAGGTACTCTGTTCACTACCTGCTCAGGTACTCTGTTCTCTACCTGTTCAGGTACTCTGTTCTCTACCTGTTCAGGTACTCTGTTCTCTACCTGCTCAGGTACTCTGTTCTCTACCTGCTCAGGTACTCTGTACTCTACCTGTTCAGGTACTCTGTTCTCTACCTGCTCAGGTACTCTGTTTTCTACCTGTTCAGGTACTCTGTACTCTACCTGTTCAGGTACTCTGTTCTCTACCTGTTCAGGTACTCTGTTCTCTACCTGCTCAGGTACTCTGTTCTCTACCTGCTCAGGTACTCTGTACTCTACCTGTTCAGGTACTCTGTTCTCTACCTGTTCAGGTACTCTGTTCTCTACCTGCTCAGGTACTCTGTTCACTACCTGTTCAGGTACTCTGTACTCTACCTGTTCAGGTACTCTGTTCTCTACCTGTTCAGGTACTCTGTACTCTACCTGTTCAGGTACTCTGTTCTCTACCTGTTCAGGTACTCTGTTCTCTACCTGCTCAGGTACTCTGTTCACTACCTGTTCAGGTACTCTGTACTCTACCTGTTCAGGTACTCTGTTCTCTACCTGCTCAGGTACTCTGTTCTCTACCTGCTCAGGTACTCTGTACTCTACCTGTTCAGGTACTCTGTTCTCTACCTGTTCAGGTACTCTGTTCTCTACCTGTTCAGGTACTCTGTACTCTACCTGTTCAGGTACTCTGTTCTCTACCTGCTCAGGTACTCTGTTCACTACCTGTTCAGGTACTCTGTACTCTACCTGTTCAGGTACTCTGTTCTCTACCTGTTCAGGTACTCTGTACTCTACCTGTTCAGGTACTCTGTTCTCTACCTGCTCAGGTACTCTGTACTCTACCTGTTCAGGTACTCTGTTCTCTACCTGCTCAGGTACTCTGTTCTCTACCTGCTCAGGTACTCTGTTCTCTACCTGCTCAGGTACTCTGTACTCTACCTGCTCAGGTACTCTGTTCTCTACCTGCTCAGGTACTCTGTTCTCTACCTGCTCAGGTACTCTGTACTCTACCTGCTCAGGTACTCTGTACTCTACCTGCTCAGGTACTCTGTACTCTACCTGCTCAGGTACTCTGTTCTCTACCTGCTCAGGTACTCTGTTCTCTACCTGCTCAGGTACTCTGTACTCTACCTGCTCAGGTACTCTGTACTCTACCTGCTCAGGTACTCTGTTCTCTACCTGCTCAGGTACTCTGTTCTCTACCTGCTCAGGTACTCTGTTCTCTACCTGTTCAGGTACTCTGTTCTCTACCTGCTCAGGTACTCTGTACTCTACCTGTTCAGGTACTCTGTTCTCTACCTGCTCAGGTACTCTGTTCTCTACCTGTTCAGGTACTCTGTTCTCTACCTGCTCAGGTACTCTGTTCTCTACCTGTTCAGGTACTCTGTTCTCTACCTGTTCAGGTACTCTGTTCTCTACCTGCTCAGGTACTCTGTTCTCTACCTGTTCAGGTACTCTGTTCTCTACCTGCTCAGGTACTCTGTACTCTACCTGTTCAGGTACTCTGTTCTCTACCTGCTCAGGTACTCTGTTCTCTACCTGTTCAGGTACTCTGTTCTCTACCTGCTCAGGTACTCTGTTCTCTACCTGTTCAGGTACTCTGTTCTCTACCTGTTCAGGTACTCTGTTCTCTACCTGCTCAGGTACTCTGTTCTCTACCTGTTCAGGTACTCTGTTCTCTACCTGCTCAGGTACTCTGTACTCTACCTGTTCAGGTACTCTGTTCTCTACCTGCTCAGGTACTCTGTTCTCTACCTGCTCAGGTACTCTGTTCTCTACCTGCTCAGGTACTCTGTTCTCTACCTGCTCAGGTACTCTGTTCACTACCTGCTCAGGTACTCTGTACTCTACCTGCTCAGGTACTCATCAGATAGATTACTGTATAAAAGAAGTGGACGTCGTCACAGTGAAGCCTTGATTTTGAATGTTGCCTTCTTGGCTTTTTTGTGGGATTTTGTTTTTAACCAGAAGTGAACTAGAGGGCGGAGCTCAGTACAACATTACGCTGAATAAGATACTTTTAGGACCAAAGTGTTACAATTAAACTTCAAGAACTTAAAACACACTGAAAGAGTAAAAGTTATAGCCGTGGTGTCGACCTGTCAATCACTGTGTAGCCCCGCCCCTAAAGCATCCCCTGCTTTATGGTCTGTGTGACTCTAAATGGACCATCATTTACTAAATGAACATCATGCTGTATTGAAGAAGACTTGAAACTAGAGATTGAGACCATAAACTCATGTTTACAATGTTTACTGAGGTAATAAATCAAGAGAGAAGTAGAGTCATTTTCAACCAGCTGTATGAACTACACAGAAATAAACACGATAGAACAGACACACACACACACACACACACACACACAGCCTGTAGTTTAGAACAACAGTCACTGTTAATTATTGTTTTTATGATCACATCATAAGTTAATAAAGATTTATCACTTTCAGATATTGATTGATTGTATGATAGTAACTTGGACAGTAAATACTTTAATACACTCATACTTTTTAATATACTTTTATTACTGACCATGTTACTTTGATTTCCATTTCACGTCCAACTGTTTCGTGTCTGTCTGTCTCTGTGTGTGTGTGTGTGTGTGTGTGTGTGTGTCTCTGTGTGTGTGTGTGTGTGTGTGTGTGTGTGTGTGTGTGTGTGTCATCAGGGTGTGACTGACATACCTGAGGAGTCTAACTCTACATGACCAGACAGCTCCTCAGTGTGACTGAAACAGACTCTCAGTGGTTCATTCCGGCTCACAGACTGACAGCAGAGGAAACTCTGATAGTTATGGTTCTCTATGGAACATATATTAATATCTGCTCAGTAACCTCTACATAAAGATGTGGAGCAGTAAAGTGGACCTGATCACAGAATGAAGTCTCTCTGTGTGATGACATCAGAGCTCCTCCTCTTTGTTCACAGAGACGGCCGACCACGTGTCCTTTAGTGCACGTGAGTGCATGAGAGCACCTCTTAGTGCATGTTAGTTCATGTGAGTGCATGTTAGTGCATGAGAGCGTGTCTTTTAGTGCATGTTAGTGCATGTGAGTGCCTGTTAGTTCACAGGCAGGTGTGTGTGTGTGTGTGTGTGTGTGTGCTACCTGCTGAAATCTCTTCATTTAAAACTACACGCAGATTCACAAGGTGAATATATATCACAATTATAAATATATATTATTATAATATAATAACAAAACACATGTACTTTTTATTCAAAACAGCTAACAGCTAGCCATAAATTAACAGCTATCCACCAGCTAACAGCTAGACATAAGCTAACAACTAGACATTAGCTAACAGCTATTCATTAGCTAACAGCTATTCATCAGCTAACAGCTATTCATTAGCTAACAGCTATCCATTAGCTAACAGCTATTCATCAGCTAACAGCTATCCACCAGCTAACAGCTATCCATTAGCTAACAGCTATTCATCAGCTAACAGCTAGACATTAGCTAACAGCTATTCATTAGCTAACAGCTATCCATCAGCTAACAGCTAGTCATAAGCTAACAGCTATCCATAAGCTAACAGCTATCCATAAGCTAACAGCTATTCATAAGCTAACAGCTATCCATTATCTAACAGCTATTCATCAGCTAACAGCTATCCATTAGCTAACAGCTATTCATCAGCTAACAGCTAGACATTAGCTAACAGCTATTCATTAGCTAACAGCTATCCATAAGCTAACAGCTATCCATAAGCTAACAGCTAGTCATAAGCTAACAGCTATCCATAAGCTAACAGCTATCCATCAGCTAACATAGTATCAAAGTGAAGTGTGTTGGTTCCAGATGGTAAACATGGGTTTCTGCAGACCGGCTGTTTGTTCCTCTTGAACCTTTTTTTACATGGAACCATTAGTTATTCAGACCGGTTCTTTGTGGAACCCTCTGACCCTGGTTCCATGGTGAAATCAAAGAAAAGCAAAAGAAGTGCTGGTTCTCTGTAGAGTTATGTTCTGATTCCACAGTCTCGTGCCGTAGAGAACCTTTATCTCAACGTTAGGTAACTTCCAGAACTGCTTCGTGTTCCTTAAAGCAGAGAACCAGACTCACTGGGTTCTAACAGAACATTTCTTATGAAAAACAGAAATTCTTTATTTGTGAGGTTCCTCACAGCTCACTGAGGGTCTACGTGGAACCATGACAGTCTGGTTCTGCAGATAACCTTCAGTTTACAGTCAGCTGTGTAGATCCGTCAGTTTACACTTGTAGGAAAATGCTGACACACTCACCTGGCCGGTAGAGTCCAGGTGAGTCCAGTAGAGTCCAGGTGAGTCCAGTAGAGTCCAGGTGAGTTTGTTGTGGCCGGTTCCTGCTGTTCTCCCTCTCAGACACTCCTCTCTCTCTCCTCTCTCTCCTCTCTCTCTCTCTCTGTCTCTCTCTCCCCCCTCCCCCACCTCCCTGTCTCACCTTGTCTCAGGTATGAAGGAGGAGTTTAGTTTTTGTTGCTTCTGTCTCCAAATTCAAATAAACTTTATTGACACGACTGTAGTTCAGTTTGAGTGGATGTTTCTATTGATGGAGGAACACTCTTTAATGATCTGTTAGAACATCTGATAAACAGACAGAATCACATCACAACGTGTTACAATTAGTAACTCTTAGTGTTCAGTGATTGGTGGAAAGTTACTCAGGTCGTCTGCAGCCTGTCTGTCTCTCTGCAGCATGTCTGTCTCTCTGCAGCATGTCTGTCTCTCTGCAGCCTGTCTGTCTCTCTGCAGCGTGTCTGTCTCTCTGTAGCCTGTCTGTCTCTCTGCAGCATGTCTGTCTCTCTGCAGCCTGTCTGTCTCTCTGCAGCCTGTCTGTCTCTCTGCAGCCTGTCTGTCTCTCTGTAGCCTGTCTGTCTCTCTGCAGCATGTCTGTCTCTCTGCAGCCTGTCTGTCTCTCTGCAGCATGTCTGTCTCTCTTCAGCCTGTCTGTCTCTCTTCAGCCTGTCTGTCTCTCTGCAGCCTGTCTGTCTCTCTGTAGCCTGTCTGTCTCTCTGCAGCATGTCTGTCTCTCTTCAGCCTGTCTGTCTCTCTGCAGCCTGTCTGTCTCTCTGCAGCAACTCTGTCTCTCTGCAGCCTGTCTGTCTCTCTGCAGCATGTCTGTCTCTCTTCAGCCTGTCTGTCTCTCTGCAGCGTGTCTGTCTCTCTGCAGCCTGTCTGTCTCTCTGCAGCCTGTCTGTCTCTCTGCAGCATGTCTGTCTCTCTGCAGCATGTCTGTCTCTGCAGCATGTCTGTCTCTCTGCAGCCTGTCTGTCTCTGCAGCATGTCTGTCTCTCTGCAGCCTGTCTGTCTCTCTGCAGCATGTCTGTCTCTGCAGCATGTCTGTCTCTCTGCAGCATGTCTGTCTCTGCAGCATGTCTGTCTCTGCAGCATGTCTGTCTCTCTGCAGCCTGTCTGTCTCTCTGCAGCCTGTCTGTCTCTCTGCAGCATGTCTGTCTCTCTTCAGCCTGTCTGTCTCTGCAGCCTGTCTGTCTCTCTGCAGCCTGTCTGTCTCTCTGCAGCATGTCTGTCTCTCTGCAGCCTGTCTGTCTCTCTGCAGCCTGTCTGTCTCTCTGCAGCCTGTCTGCTCCACGTTTCACACAGTGAGGATTCAGTCTAAAGATCCTTTAAGGACTACGTAGAGGTTACAGAGCGCCACCTGCTGGTCACAACTACAATCAAACGTTTTCTTCTTCTTTAATATTATAGCTTGTAAACTTGACTTTAATATTCAAATTCACACGTGACATCTACTTGTTGTTTCAATAGATCATTAAATTCATTACAGCCAATTAATATGAATTCTGCCTGTAGCTACACTGGTCCAGCAGCTGCCACCGCACATTTGGGTAACATGGATCCACAGCTGGAAGTGAAACAGGAAACAGAGCGTCATCAAGTGATGAACCACAGAGACGTCTGAGGGGGGCGGAGGACTACTTACCAGGTGATGGGACCTGGTCCTCCTCGACCTCCTGGTTCTCCTGGTCCTCCTGCAGTGGACTACAGAGTCCAGAGTTGGCCTCCACACTGGTCTCCCGTATGGGACTCAGCTTGTCTCTGGTTTTAGACCCTGGATTCTGGGAGACGTTGGCGGGGGGGCAGGACTCCACCAGCTTCTGAACAACAGGTGATTTCCTTAATTTCCTTCAACAGGTAATCAGCTGTTGATCAACAGGTAATCAGCTGTGCGTTTATTACCCAGCAGGCCGTGCAGCAGCAGACTGTGACTGGACTGTGACAGATCTGGAGGAAGGAGGCAGCAGGAGGTCTGCAGAGACATCGACGGGTTTGACATCACCTGATGCACCTGGTCAGTTTGAAAGTTATTTTGTGAACACCAGTGTAACTGTACACCTGTACCTCACCTGTACATGTGGGACAATAAGTCAGGTGTAGTGTTATGTGTCAGCAGTAGATCCAGTGGATCACCACTAGGTGTCAGTGTTGCTACATGAGCCGTGTCTGACGTAGAGTCACAGGAAGAGAAGAAGAATCAGCACCAGATTGAGCCTGTGTGACATCATTCTGTGACATCATTCTGTGACATCATTGTGTGACATCATTCTGTGCACCGCTACACAATCAGCTGTACATCACCGAGGCTAGGTAGTATCAGTATCAGTAGTAGTAGTAGTAGTACTAGTAGTATCAGTAGTATTAGTACTAGTAGTATTAGTAGTACTAGTAGTATCAGTAGTAGTATTGTCAGTAGTATTAGTACTAGTAGTATTAGTACTAGTAGTATCAGTGTACCTGCAGTAGTCTCTTCTTGTCCTCCAGCTCTTGACTCAGATGATCCGTCGTCTCCTTCAAGAGTCTCAGCTTCTCTAAAGGAAACAAAATCTCCTGTCCTGAGGTCAGTGAACGCATCACAGTCTATCCTGTGGTCAGTGAATGCACCGTCAGACTGTCCTGAGGTCAGTGAACGCATCACAGTCTGTCCTGAGGTCAGTGAACGCATCACAGTCTATCCTGAGGTCAGTGAACGCATCACAGTCTATCCTGAGGTCAGTGAACGCATCACAGTCTATCCTGAGGTCAGTGAACGCATCACAGTCTATCCTGAGGTCAGTGAACGCATCACAGTCTGTCCTGAGGTCAGTGAACGCACCGTCACTCAACACGTCTGAGGCTTGAGACCCGTCAACACGATGTCACTCTGCTGGTCGACAGGAGACACGTCTGACTCACACGCTCAACCACGACCAGCTCATACATTATAGATGTGTTTATTATATGTTGATGACTCCACACCTTAAAGATTTAAAGACAATAAATCTGTTAAACCTCCAGAAGTGAGTCACTGTCTGGACACACACACACACACTAACACACACACACACTAACACACACACACACACTAACACACACACACACACTAACACGCACACACACTAACACACACACACACACTAAAACACACACACACACTAACACACACACACACACTAAAACACACACACACACTAACACACACACACACACTAACACACACACACACACTAAAACACACACACACACACACACACTAACACACACACACACACACACACACACACACACACACACACACACACTAACACACACACACACACTAACACACACACACACACTAAAACACACACACACACACACACACTAACACACACACACACACACACACAGCCCCCCCCCCCCACACACACACACACACACACACATACACACACAGACACACACAGACACACACACACACACATACACACACAGACACACACACACACTAACACACACTTGTGTATTTTGTACATCTTCTCATGAATAAATAATGAGATTAAATAAAAAATAACTAATTAAAGTTTTTTAACATTTTCTTCTTTTCCTATTTCAAGAAGAAGAAGAAGAAGAAGAAGAAGAAGAAGAAGAAGAAGATGAAGAAGAAGAAGAAGATGAAGAAGAAGAAGAAGAAGAAGATGAAGAAGAAGAAGAAGAAGAAGAAGAAGAAGATGAATAAGATGAAGAAGAAGAAGAAGATCAATAAGATGAAGAAGAAGAAGAAGATCAATAAGATGAAGAAGAAGAAGCAGAAGAAGAAGATGAAGAAGAAGAAGAAGAAGAAGATGAAGAAGAAGAAGAAGAAGAAGATGAATAAGATGAAGAAGAAGAAGAAGATCAATAAGATGAAGAAGAAGAAGTCATATTTCATAAAAGACCTGTGACATCATCAAAAGCTTTTTATTAAACATAATCACTGTTTCTCCTTCAGGTGTCGCCGCACCTGAGTGACGTCAGTGACACGGTCCTGTGAGGGGCGTGTCCGGAGTCTCTTCCTGTTTGTGAGCAGACACACCTGAGCAGAGACACCTGAGGACGCACTCTTCTCCTGTGACCCTCTTCAGACCCGGGTTCTTCTCGCTATATATACAAAATGCCTCCGTCCTCCTCCTCCTCTTCCTCCCTCCTCCTGCTCCCCCTCCTCCTCTTGCTCCCCCTCCTGCTCCTCACCGGAGCGGAGGAGGACGCGGACTGCAGCGGAGCGTTCCGCGCCGGGCAGGAGGACTTCGTGCTGGACGCGGAGGACGCGGTGAAGGAGGGAGCGGCTCTGCTGTCCACTGCGCATGTGCGCTCGGTGGAAGCCTGCAGGAGCGCGTGCTGCGAGTCCCAGCGCTGCAACCTGGCGCTGCTGGAGCCGCGCGGCACCGGAGCGGCAGAGCACCGCGTGTGCGTCCTGTTCGACTGCATCCACAGAAACCGCTTCGTGTGCAGGTTCGTGAACCAGGAGGGTTACCTGAGCTACATCCGAGAGTCCGTGTTCCAGATGTACCTGAGGGGACCGCAGGGCTCAGGTGAGTCCACAGCTGATCAGTACAGCAGTCACGTGGTGTCATGGGAATATATTGATTAATATATTGATTAATATATTAATATATTCATTCATATATTGATTAATACATTAATATATTCATTCATATATTGATTAATACATTAATATATTCATTCATATATTGATTAATATATTAATAACGGGATCAAGATGGTCATTATTATGGTAGTAGTGGTTTGCTCACGTCTGGTCACCCATCCCTGACTCTGGAGGGTCAGTGAGATGCTTGGTGGGCTCACATGGTCCCGGTTCTTCTGGAGTTCTCCGGTGACAGTTTTGATGAACATGATTTGGTCTGCGAGCCTCGAGTTTAACAACTCTGGGTCCATTATTGGTTAAAGACTCTACTCTCTCTGGTCCTCTAGAGGGTCTCTGGTCTCTCTGGTCCTCTAGAGGGTCTCTGGTCTCTCTGGTCCTCTAGAGGGTCTCTGGTCTCTCTGGTCCTCTAGAGGGTCTCTGGTCTCTCTGGTCCTCTAGAGGGTCTCTGGTCTCTCTGGTCCTCTAGAGGGTCTCTGGTCTCTCTGACTCTTCGTTCTCCCGTCTGTGTAAATCTCACTCGAGTCGGGATGTTTATCAGAATACATTCGTGTGATTGGCTGAGCAGCAGCGTGTGATTGGCTGAGCAGCAGCGTGTGATTGGCTGAGCAGCAGCGTGTGATTGGCTGAGCAGCAGCGTGTGATTGGCTGAGCAGCAGCGTGTGATTGGTCGGTGTGTTTCTGTAAAGACTGGAGAAGCTGTGCAGGTTGAAACAGCAGCGTAATAGTTGGTGTAGATCATTGTTTCTCTTTATTAACATTTTACTCTGTGACATCACTATGTGTCTCCAAGGTGATGAACTTCTGCCTATCGCCATAGCGCCCCGTGATGTCATCATTCAGCCCGGCGAGGCAGTGACTCTTGGGGGCCTCCAGAGCCTGGCGCTGGGCGACGCCCACATCGTAAAGTACCACTGGACCCTGCAGAGCGGAGCCGGCAACGTCACCATGGAGGTACGGTTTGAATAAAGTTGTGTTTGAATGTGTCTCTAGATGAAGTTTGAATAAAGTTGTGTTTGAATGTGTCTCTCGATGAAGTTTGAATAAAGTTGTGTTTGAATGCTCCTGCAGGACACGGGGCTCCCTGACCAGGTGAGGCTCTCTCACCTGCAGCCCGGCTCCTACGTCCTCCAGCTGGTCGTCACGGACTCCAACGAGCAGCGATCTCGTCCCGCCGACGTCGACGTCCTCGTCCTCGGGCCCCAGCAGTCCAGCTGTGAGTGCTCATGGGAAATGTAGTGCGTTTGATTGACAGGTTATGAACACATTGATCAAACTGCTTCGTTGGCAGATTGTTGATCAGTTCTTAAAGCTCGTCCTGAGTTCACACGTTCAGGTGAATCAGTGTTTGTGGCCACACCTCGACTCCAACTGGCAAACTGGTCCGACCGGAATACACACACACACACACACACACACACACACACACACACACACACACAGAAACTCAACGTGCGCTGCGAGGCGTCGGTTATTCGTCCTGACTTTGATCAGATCTCCGTGGAGACGAGTCCTCTCTCTGATTGGCTGATGTTTGGGTGTATTGATCGCTGATCAGTCAGCTGGTCGGAGCGTTGCTCCAGTTTCAGGTCGTTAAACTGTTACGCAACATGTGACACGCTGTACACACACACACACACACACACACACACACACCCTGCTGTGTGTTGTTGGTTTATTTCATCAGACGTAGAAATGTCGAAAACTAATCTTTTATTATTATATTATAATAATTATGAATCAATGAGATTAATCCATCATTTTTATTATTTACTTCATATAATATTATTATAATTAACGTTGAGACTCGTCCCGTGTCTCCTCAGTGTTCTGTGTGTTAACATTGAGACTCGTCCCGTGTCTCCTCAGTGTTCTGTGTGTTAACGTTGAGACTCGTCCCGTGTCTCCTCAGTGTTCTGTGTGTTAACGTTGAGACTCGTCCCGTGTCTCCTCAGTGTTCTGTGTGTTAACATTGAGACTCGTCCCGTGTCTCCTCAGTGTTCTGTGTGTTAACATTGAGACTCGTCCCGTGTCTCCTCAGTGTTCTGTGTGTTAACATTGAGACTCGTCCCGTGTCTCCTCAGTGTTCTGTGTGTTAACGTTGAGACTCGTCCCGTGTCTCCTCAGTGTTCTGTGTGTTAACATTGAGACTCGTCCCGTGTCTCCTCAGTGTTCTGTGTGTTAACATTGAGACTCGTCCCGTGTCTCCTCAGTGTTCTGTGTGTTAACGTTGAGACTCGTCCCGTGTCTCCTCAGTGTTCTGTGTGTTAACGTTGAGACTCGTCCCGTGTCTCCTCAGTGTTCTGTGTGTTAACGTTGAGACTCGTCCCGTGTCTCCTCAGTGTTCTGTGTGTTAACGTTGAGACTCGTCCCGTGTCTCCTCAGTGTTCTGTGTGTTAACATTGAGACTCGTCCCGTGTCTCCTCAGTGTTCTGTGTGTTAACATTGAGACTCGTCCCGTGTCTCCTCAGTGTTCTGTGTGTTAACGTTGAGACTCGTCCCGTGTCTCCTCAGTGTTCTGTGTGTTAACATTGAGACTCGTCCCGTGTCTCCTCAGTGTTCTGTGTGTTAACATTGAGACTCGTCCCGTGTCTCCTCAGTGTTCTGTGTGTTAACATTGAGACTCGTCCCGTGTCTCCTCAGTGTTCTGTGTGTTAACGTTGAGACTCGTCCCGTGTCTCCTCAGTGTTCTGTGTGTTAACATTGAGACTCGTCCCGTGTCTCCTCAGTGTTCTGTGTGTTAACATTGAGACTCGTCCCGTGTCTCCTCAGTGTTCTGTGTGTTAACGTTGAGACTCGTCCCGTGTCTCCTCAGTGTTCTGTGTGTTAACGTTGAGACTCGTCCCGTGTCTCCTCAGTGTTCTGTGTGTTAACATTGAGACTCGTCCCGTGTCTCCTCAGTGTTCTGTGTGTTAACATTGAGACTCGTCCCGTGTCTCCTCAGTGTTCTGTGTGTTAACATTGAGACTCGTCCCGTGTCTCCTCAGTGTTCTGTGTGTTAACGTTGAGACTCGTCCCGTGTCTCCTCAGTGTTCTGTGTGTTAACATTGAGACTCGTCCCGTGTCTCCTCAGTGTTCTGTGTGTTAACGTTGAGACTCGTCCCGTGTCTCCTCAGTGTTCTGTCTGTCTCCGGTGAAGGTCGGTCCGTGTCGCGCTGCGTTTCCTCGCTGGCACTACGACGCTGTGACGGGCGTCTGTGACAACTTCCTGTTTGGAGGCTGTAAATCCAACAGCAACAACTTCCTGTCCAAAGAGGAGTGTTCGTCCGCCTGCAGAGGAGTCACAGGTACACACAGTACACGCAGTACACACAGTACACACAGTACACGCAGTACACGCAGTACACACAGTACACGCAGTACACGCAGTACACACAGTACACGCAGTACACGCAGTACACACAGTACACGCAGTACACACAGTACACACAGTACACGCAGTACACACAGTACACACAGTACACGCAGTACATGCAGTACACACAGTACACTTAGTACACCAGTACATATAGTACACATAGTACACACAGTACACTCAGTACACACAGTACACACACAGTTGTAATACTACTTTAAATACTCGTGTGTTTTCATCACAGCGTCTTCAGAGAGGAGCATCACTCTGCCCAAAGCTGGTCAGTCCCACAATGCACCTCTTCATATCAGCTCTGCACCACGAGGAGGATGTAAACGTTAAACGTGTGTGTGTGTGTGTGTGTGTGTGTGTGTGTGTGTGTGTGTGTGTGTGTGTGTGTGTGTGTGTGTGTGTGTGTGTGTGTGTGTGTGTGTGTGTGTGTGTGTGTGTGTGTGTGTGTGTGTGTGTCCTCAGAGCAGTGTGGTGCTGCTTGTCATCCTGATCAGCTGACCTGTGGCGACTGTTGTCTGGACAGAAGTCTGGAGTGTGACGGTGTGAAGCAGTGCAGCGACGGGTCAGACGAGGAGCACTGCAGCAAATGTAACACACACACACACACACACACACTCACACAGACACACACAATGTCCTCACAAAGATACACATTCAGTGATCTTCCTCCTCAGTGAACCAGACCCTGAGCCGTCTGCTGAACATCGATGTGAACCAGAAGAAAGGTGAGTCTTTATCTCTGAGCACCTGCTAGCTCTCGCTGCTAACTACACGCTAACAGGCTACATGCTAACAGGCTACATGCTAACCCCCCCCCCCCAGCCCGGTGTGCAGAGCCCCCCCGCACCGGTCCGTGTCGGGCCAGCTTCACCCGCTGGTACTACGACCCTCTGAACAGGAAGTGCTCCCGCTTCACCTTCGGAGGATGTGACGGGAACGACAACAACTTTGAGAAGGAAGACGAGTGCAGCGACACCTGCAGAGGAGTGACAGGTACCAAGTACACACACACACA
>NC_136546.1:21295759-21320759 GCF_910591455.1 Pholis gunnellus | reverse complement strand
CGTTAACAACGCGTCACTTTTACAGGTCGCGCGCTCGTCTGAAGAAACGTTCTTCTTGTTCTGCTAGCTGTTCTTCAGCATGAATGACACGGACTCGATCTTTAATTCGGCGTTGATATGAAAACAGAACCAACAAGAGAACTTTGACTTTTTCGTGTATTTAAACTTTAACTGTTCCGCTCGCGACCAGAAACACGCCCTACGAGCGGCAGCGAGCCGGCGGAGGAACACGGAAACGAGCCGCTCTCCTCCGAGGTTCCACCACACACAGAGCACAACGGTGGAACACATAGAACCCAACGGAACCCGGGTTACACCGAGTCTCACGAGCTGCTGGGACCTGTTGGTCTGTGTGTGGACCGTTCATGAAAACACAAGGAACTTTGAATCAAACATTTATTAATCGGGATTCATATGAGAATATAAAGGTTCATATAAAACGTCATTATTACTGTGTGTGTGTGTGTGTGTGTGTGTGTGTGTGTGTGTGTGTGTGTGTTGTACAGCAGCAGGTTCCACAATAAAACAAAACGGGAAGATAATAAAACAAGTTCATACAATAATTAGATTAATATTATCTTTAAAAACAACAATAAGCAAACAATCTAAGACAAAAAGAGGAAGACACTAAGAGACCTTAGTGAGACGTTAGTGAGACCTTAGTGAGACCTTAGTGAGACCATAGTGAGACGTTAGTGAGACCTTAGTGAGACCTTAGTGAGACCATAGTGAGACCTTAGTGAGACCATAGTGAGACCTTAGTGAGACCTTAGTGAGACCATAGTGAGACCTTAGTGAGACCATAGTGAGACCTTAGTGAGACCATAGTGAGACGTTAGTGAGACCTTAGTGAGACCTTAGTGAGACCATAGTGAGACCTTAGTGAGACCATAGTGAGACGTTAGTGAGACCTTAGTGAGACCTTAGTGAGACGTTAGTGAGACCATAGTGAGACCTTAGTGAGACGTTGGTGAGACGTTAGTGAGACCTTAGTGAGACCTTAGTGAGACCATAGTGAGACCTTAGTGAGACCATAGTGAGACCTTAGTGAGACCATAGTGAGACCTTAGTGAGACCTTAGTGAGACGTTGGTGAGACCATAGTGAGACGTTGGTGAGACCATAGTGAGATGTTAGTGAGACATTGGTGAGACGTTGGTGAGACGTTGGTGAGACCTTAGTGAGACGTTAGTGAGACCTTAGTGAGACGTTGGTGAGACCATAGTGAGACGTTAGTGAGACCTTATTGAGACGTTGGTGAGACCATAGTGAGATGTTAGTGAGACCTTAGTGAGACGTTGGTGAGACCATAGTGAGATGTTAGTGAGACATTGGTGAGACGTTGGTGAGACGTTAGTGAGACCTTAGTGAGACGTTGGTGAGACGTTGGTGAGACCATAGTGAGACGTTGGTGAGACGTTAGTGAGACCATAGTGAGACGTTAGTGAGACCTTAGTGAGACCATAGTGAGACGTTAGTGAGACCTTGGTGAGACCTTGGTGAGAACTTGGTGAGACGTTAGTGAGACCATAGTGAGACCTTGGTGAGACGTTGGTGAGACGTTGGTGAGACCTTAGTGAGACTTTAGTGAGACCATAGTGAGACGTTGGTGAGACCTTAGTGAGACCTTATTGAGATGTAGGTGAGACGTTGGTGAGACGTTAGTGAGACGTTGGTGAGAGCTTAGTGAGACCTTAGTGAGACGTTGGTGAGACCTTAGTGAGACCTTAGTGAGACGTTGGTGAGACCTTAGTGAGACCTTATTGAGATGTAGGTGAGACGTTGGTGAGACGTTAGTGAGACGTCGGTGAGACGTTGGTGAGAGCTTAGTGAGAGCTTAGTGAGACCTTAGTGAGACGTTGGTGAGACGTTAGTGAGACCTTATTGAGATGTAGGTGAGACGTTGGTGAGACGTTAGTGAGACGTTGGTGAGAGCTTAGTGAGACCTTAGTGAGACCTTAGTGAGACGTTGGTGAGACGTTAGTGAGACGTTGGTGAGACGTTGGTGAGAGCTTAGTGAGACCTTAGTGAGACCTTAGTGAGACGTTGGTGAGACGTTAGTGAGACGTTGGTGAGAGCTTAGTGAGACGTTAGTGAGACGTTGGTGAGAGCTTAGTGAGACCTTAGTGAGACGTTGATGAGACGTTAGTGAGACGTTGGTGAGACGTTAGTGAGACGTTGGTGAGAGCTTAGTGAGACGTTGGTGAGACGTCAGAGTGTTTGAGAGATAAACATCACTTCCTGTTGTGTCTTAAAGACGGTCTTTCTGGTTCTTCAGTTTTCACAGGTTTGTTTTTGTTTTGCCTTCATAGTCTGTGAGACAGCTGACTGTAAAGAACACACACACACATACACACACACACACACACACACACACACACACACACACACACACACACACACACACACACACACACACACACACACACACACACACACACACGTAGATGAAACGTGAGGACTATAACTGACCAGAGATCAGCAGCATGTTGATGTCAGACGTGATGAAGAACAACGAAACAGGAAGTGATGAAGTTCATCTTTTAAACTTCTCTAACAGTTTAATATTAAGAGGAATAAAACAGCTGATCTTCCTTGTGTGTGTCTGTGTGTGTGTGTCTGTGTGTGTGTGTGTGCGTGTGTGTGTGTGTGCGTGTGCGTGTGTCTGTGTGTGTGTGTGCGTGCGTGCGTGTGCCTGTGTCTGTGTGTGTGCGTGTCTGTGTGCGTGTGTGTGCGTGTCTGTGTGTGTGTGTGTGTGTGTGTGTGTGTGTGTGTGTGTGTGTGTGTGTGTGTGTCGGTGCTTTAAATTAAAGGTCATCAGGCGGTGATGCGTTCAGGGACACATTCAGCTCACTTTAATGAGTCAGACCCAAAGATTTACTGTTAAACCTGCAGTCAGTGAACGCCTCACAGGACAAACCACACACACACACCCACACACACACATACACACACACACACAGAGTGAGGATGATGAAGAGTAACATCTTCATCAGTGTGTTCCTGTCTAGGTCCCTGTGTGATGCCTGAAGGATCTCACAGCTCCTCCTATGACGCCTCGATGGACGAAGGTAAGAAACTCTTCTTCTTCACCTGGCTGTGGTCGTCATGGTAACGGTGACCTAGTACATTCAGGTTAATACCACAGAAGAAGACAAACCGTGTTTATTGGACCATCTGATGAGTTGCTGATGAACTTTCAGTCGATCAGTTGAAAGTTAAATTCCTGACGGTTTCTCTGACTCTGAAGAAGATCATGAGATGTGAGTGAAAGCTCCAGAACGCGCCGCTCACAGTCGCTGTGTTACTACGGTGCGTTCAATGTCATGAGGCTTTACAAGCAGCAGGGTGGAGGCTTTGGCCCTAGTGCAGCTAACAGAGCTAGCAGCGCTAACGGTGTTTACTTGAGAGCGAACCGGAGGGATTAAAAAAACCATTTTATTTTATACTAATAAAGCTCTTTATTTATTTATATATATATATATATATAGCAATGCTGCTGTCTGCTGGTCCAGTCCTCTGTCTGTCTCTCAGTCTGTGTCTGTGTGTGTGTCTGTGTGTGTGTCTATGTGTGTGTGTCTGTGTGTGTGTCTGTGTGTGTGTCTGTGTGTGTGTCTGTGTGTGTGTCTGTGTGTGTGTCTGTGTGTCACAGATCAGTCCTTGTTGTTGTCGTTGGTGGAGGGAACCGGCAGCTCTCACATCAGTGACACCAGAAACACAGCGGACAATAGAAGTCTGTCTGTCTCTCTGTCTGTCTGTCTGTCTGTAAAACAGTCAACATCAAAGAGCTACTTTAGTGTAAAACAATCTTTATTGATCTTAATGTTTAGTCGATTGGTTATTGGACACTTCTCCTCCACAGAGAGTTGGTTCCTGAGGAAGATCATGTGATTTGTCTGTAAGCTCCAGAAGAGCTACTGGCTGGTCTCTGTCAGCTTCTGGTCTAGTTTAACATCTGTGAATGGACTCTGGTTCTGATCCAGTACTTGTTGAGTTCAGTTTGTAGTCTCTGAATTAAATCTGCACCGTCAGCTGATCTGAACACTTAAACTCTAGAAACTGTTACGGTCGGTTTGTTTCTGGACCCAAACGCAGACACCGAGACGGCAGAGTAGGTGAGAAAAAGGTTTATTTGGTTTGTGTGTGGAGCCGGTGGAACATGTGGAGCAGCTAACAGACTCTAACAGACTCTAGCGGACTCTAGCGGACACTAACAGACTCTAGTGGACTCTAGCGGACTCTAGCGGACTCTAAAAGACTACATTTCCCATCAACCCTCACTGGAGTAGTAAAAGGTGGAGACCACACATTTACATTTTCTGTCTCTAATAAGCGTCTAAAGCTCGTCTTTGATACATTATAAATGGATAAAGGATGTTTTTATTGATTATTATTGGTTTAACTTTAGCATAAATATATTTATTGTTGTTAAACTTTCAGACGATGTGAGAAGAAAACTGATCACTGAGACCCAGACGACTCAATATTTGTTGATGATGATGATGATGATGATGTCATCATTAAACCAGTAACCAGTTATTCAGTTCATTGTTTAGCTTGTTTCTCTCAAACAGGAAGTGACGAATCAATCATTGATTATTGTTACGCAATAGGCTTCACTTATTACCCTCCAGATTATTATCATCAGATGAAGCACTGTGATGTCATCATAAAATACGTTCAACGCTTCATTAGAAAACCTCAATAAAAGCTGTAAATGTAAAACAATTCAGCCTGAGATCACGAGTCCAGTCCAGCAGGTGGCAGGTCTGCTCCTCACACTGAGGCTAATTGGATTAAGCCCCGTCCCCCTCCCCCCTCATGACAGGGCTGCAGGTAGATTGTCATAGACCTGGACACGCTCAGACCTGAACAGACCTGGACACGCTCAGACCTGAACAGACCTGGACACGCTCAGACCTGAACAGACCTGGACACGCTCAGACCTGAACAGACCAGATGAGTCCTGGTTTCTATGGGATCCCCGTCTCTTTCTGTCTCAGTGCTCTGTTCAAGGTAGGCTGGGATTTGAGTGTGTGTGTGTGTGTGTGTGTGTGTGTGTGTGTGTGTGTGTGTGTGGGGTGAATAACAACCAATCAAAGAGCTCCATTCAGTGAGTTATGAACGCACAATAACAGTAAACAAAGTGTTTTTAACGCTGAGAGGAGCTCCAGGGTGTTTCTGTTATTTTGTCCACCCTGCTGACACAGCCCGTCGTGTTTAAAGAGTCTGTGTGCTGCTCATGACCCCATGACCCCATGACCTCACCCCTCTGAGACGCTCTGTGACACACACTCACTCACTCACTCACTCACTCACTCACTCACTCACACACACACACACACACACACACACACACACACACACACACACAGATCAAGCAGCAGTGGTCTCCTCTGGCTTTTCATTCATCATGTCAGTTGTTGAGCAGCGTGTTGTGAACACTGTGTCAATAAAGTTCAGAGGGATTGAAGAGAGAAGCTGCTGATGTCATCACAGTAGTCATGTGATCTAACTGTCTGTTTGTGAGAACAGCTGTTTGAACCTCTGATGATGAACTCAGTTCAGTGAGTCTGACACATCACGCTTCTTCCTCCTCCTCCTGCTCCTCTTCTTTTCCTTTTTCCTCTCTCAGCTCCTCCTCCTGCTCCTGCTCCTCCTCTCTGTCGTTAAAGGAGGTGTGTTCATGTGTCTCTTCACTCTTCAGGAAACCTGAATGTTTCTTCTTCTTGTAACGTCTGAGAAGGAGTTTGTAGTGAGAGGTGATGGGGTATCAGAGGACAGGAGGAGGAGGAGGAGGAGGTGAGGCTGTGGTGAGGTGTTCATGTTCAGAGGAGGAGGTGAAGACCTCCTTCAGGAGCGGTGGAGTGTTTGTCTGCTCGGGTGAGTCGTTGCAGAGCGTCGTCAGACGACAGAAAACTTTATTTAAACTCTTAAAGTGGTGTTTTACCACAACGTTTACTTTTACCACATTTCTGTGTGCACGTGAACGCACCCTGAGCAGAGGTCAAAGTTCGCCTGTGTGTGTTTGAATGTAAACGCTGAGCTCTGATTGGTCCACACGCTCTCATGCCGTCATGTGGAGTCAACAAGTCCTCTTCCTGCTGGGTCAGTGAACGCCCCGCTGACTTCACACTGGCAGCGTGTGTGTGTGTGTGTGTGTGTGTGTGTGTGTGTGTGTGTGTGTGTGTGTGTGTGTGTGTGTGTGTGTGTGTGTGTGTGTGTGTGTGTGTGTGTGTGTGTAATGCTGCATTCAGGACACATAAACAGAACGGGAAAATCTCACAGCTGAGCTGCTGTTTATTCATTGCTGTTCACGAGGTCTGATTCAGTATAACTATATTATAATAACAACATAATAACGTTATATTATACGATATAATACTATTATAACTATGATATAAGTGTATGAACACAAACAGAACGTCCTCACAGCAGTCGGTCATATTTGATTCATTCAAATATATTTTAACAGAT
The DNA here is from genome assembly GCF_910591455.1 of Pholis gunnellus. Lineage (NCBI taxonomy): Eukaryota > Metazoa > Chordata > Actinopteri > Perciformes > Pholidae > Pholis > Pholis gunnellus. The sequence continues at coordinate 21,314,283 of NC_136546.1, read as the reverse complement.
TGTTGTTGTTTTACTTGTTTTCTTTCTTAGCCGAGTTAGCATGCTAACTTTAAGCTATTACCACGTTTTTCTATTCTAACATTTAATGTGCAATGATAGTCTGCTAACCTTCGCTAGCTTACTTAGCTAGCTTACTTAGCTAGCTTACGTTGAACATTTCATGGCAGTCAGAGTTCTTCTTCTGTGTTTTTCTGGTGCTAATGTTTGCTGCTTGCTGTGTTCTGTGTCTCTGCTGCTCAGATATTTAGCTGACTGGTTAGCCGGTATGTTCGCTAACACCCACCAAAACCACACGGCGGCCATTTTGAGCAGCTCAAACCTTCAACATTTCATAACTTTAAACTCTAAACTCGTCTGTTTTCACACATGATGTTTTCATCTTAACACATGTGAATTATGAGGCTCTGGTTGAAGCCGCCGTGTGAAGACGTGAACATGCTCAACCTGCGATCACAACAAACGCTCAACCAATGTTACTGATGTGATCAGATGATTGATGAGGGAACCTCCTCCTCCTCCTCCTCTTCTTCCTCTTCCTCCTCCTTCACTTCACAAACTTGCTTCTTTCAGAACAAGCTTCCTGTTGACGTTTGATTTGGTTCTAAAGACGGAGTCAGAGCTGATGTTCTTCTGATGGAGATCTCTTCATTAAAGCCGTTTCCTGACTGTCTGCCCCCCCCCCCCCCCCCCCACCAGACTCCCCCCGCCTGTCCGCCGCCTCCATCAGCAGTAATGAGGCCACGCCCTCCGAGGCCTCGGACCAGCGCCCGGCAAGCCTGATCTCCACTCTGTCCTCCGGTTCCGGATCCTCCCGAGACGACAACCTCGTCCCGCCGCCGACCGCCCAGACCTCCGACGTGGACCCGGACTTGATTCCTGCAGAGGGCGGGAGAAGGGCGGGGCCACGCCGGGAGCCTGCCATTAAGGGGCGGAGCCTCGGCCTCATACACAACAACAACAACAACAAAGAGTCCACGCCGAGCCGCGTCTCCAGCCGGCGCCACCAGGCGTCCCCGTTCATCAGCAGGAGCATGGCGCCGAACCCTCAGCTGACCTACCTGGACCGGGTCATCATGGAGATCATCGAGACCGAGAGGATGTACGTTAGAGACCTGCGAATGATCGTAGAGGTGAGTCCTCGAGGACGTTCTAGTCCCGCCCCCTAGAGGACAGAGTCTCAGAGGACACGACTCCTTTAAATACATATACAGTCAGTAGAATATAGAGACTCTAGACCAGAGGACAGAGTCTCAGAGGACACGACTCCTTTAAATACAGCCGGTAAAGACTATAATTAACTGCTTAAGACCTTCTGGATTAGCTGCTTATGTAACAGTGAGGATCACAGATAAACCTGGACCCAGAGTGAAGATCTGAACCTGCAGGATGACGTCCAAACTGTACTCAACAAGACAGAGACTCTCTGACACAGAGTGACACGTGGACACTCTTCCTGCAGACAGAGTGAGACGTGGACACTCGTCCTGTAGACAGAGTGAGACGTGGACACTCGTCCTGCAGACAGAGTGAGACGTGGACACTCGTCCTGCAGACAGAGTGAGACGTGGACACTCGTCCTGTAGACAGAGTGAGACGTGGACACTCGTCCTGCAGACAGAGTGAGACGTGGACACTCGTCCTGCAGACAGAGTGACACGTGGACACTCGTCCTGTAGACAGAGTGAGACGTGGACACTCGTCCTGCAGACAGAGTGACACGTGGACACTCGTCCTGTAGACAGAGTGACACGTGGACACTCGTCCTGTAGACAGAGTGACACGTGGACACTCGTCCTGTAGACAGAGTGAGACGTGGACACTCGTCCTGTAGACAGAGTGACACGTGGACACTCGTCCTGTAGACAGAGTGACACGTGGACACTCGTCCTGTAGACAGAGTGAGACGTGGACACTCGTCCTGTAGACAGAGTGAGACGTGGACACTCTTCCTGCAGACAGTGACACGTGGACACTCGTCCTGCAGACAGAGTGACACGTGGACACTCGTCCTGTAGACAGAGTGACACGTGGACACTCGTCCTGCAGACAGAGTGACACGTGGACACTCGTCCTGTAGACAGAGTGACACGTGGACACTCGTCCTGCAGACAGAGTGACACGTGGACACTCGTCCTGCAGACAGAGTGAGACGTGGACACTCGTCCTGTAGACAGAGTGAGACGTGGACACTCGTCCTGCAGACAGAGTGAGACGTGGACACTCGTCCTGTAGACAGAGTGAGACGTGGACACTCGTCCTGTAGACAGAGTGAGACGTGGACACTCGTCCTGCAGACAGAGTGACACGTGGACACTCGTCCTGTAGACAGAGTGAGACGTGGACACTCGTCCTGCAGACAGAGTGACACGTGGACACTCGTCCTGTAGACAGAGTGACACGTGGACACTCGTCCTGTAGACAGAGTGACACGTGGACACTCGTCCTGTAGACAGAGTGAGACGTGGACACTCGTCCTGTAGACAGAGTGAGACGTGGACACTCTTCCTGCAGACAGTGACACGTGGACACTCGTCCTGCAGACAGAGTGACACGTGGACACTCGTCCTGTAGACAGAGTGACACGTGGACACTCGTCCTGCAGACAGAGTGACACGTGGACACTCGTCCTGTAGACAGAGTGACACGTGGACACTCGTCCTGCAGACAGAGTGACACGTGGACACTCGTCCTGCAGACAGAGTGAGACGTGGACACTCGTCCTGTAGACAGAGTGAGACGTGGACACTCGTCCTGCAGACAGAGTGAGACGTGGACACTCGTCCTGTAGACAGAGTGAGACGTGGACACTCGTCCTGTAGACAGAGTGAGACGTGGACACACGTCCTGCAGACAGAGTGACACGTGGACACTCGTCCTGTAGACAGAGTGAGACGTGGACACTCGTCCTGCAGACAGAGTGACACGTGGACACTCGTCCTGTAGACAGAGTGAGACGTGGACACTCGTCCTGTAGACAGAGTGAGACGTGGACACTCTTCCTGCAGACAGTGACACGTGGACACTCGTCCTGCAGACAGAGTGACACGTGGACACTCGTCCTGTAGACAGAGTGACACGTGGACACTCGTCCTGCAGACAGAGTGACACGTGGACACTCGTCCTGTAGACAGAGTGACACGTGGACACTCGTCCTGCAGACAGAGTGACACGTGGACACTCGTCCTGCAGACAGAGTGAGACGTGGACACTCGTCCTGTAGACAGAGTGAGACGTGGACACTCGTCCTGCAGACAGAGTGAGACGTGGACACTCGTCCTGTAGACAGAGTGAGACGTGGACACTCGTCCTGTAGACAGAGTGAGACGTGGACACTCGTCCTGCAGACAGAGTGACACGTGGACACTCGTCCTGTAGACAGAGTGACACGTGGACACTCGTCCTGCAGACAGAGTGACACGTGGACACTCTTCCTGCAGACAGAGTGACACGTGGACACTCGTCCTGCAGACAGAGTGAGACGTGGACACTCGTCCTGCAGACAGAGTGAGACGTGGACACTCGTCCTGCAGACAGAGTGAGACGTGGACACTCGTCCTGCATGGAAACATTTAAAGAGTAAAAAGACAAAAAAAGACGTCTTTTCTGTCCTAAAATCAAAGTGCAGAGACAAACTTCAGATGTGATCACTTGAATCTGCGTGTTGATCCAAACAGGAAGTAGTCAGTTCATAGTCAGACTCAACACTGGCCCCTGCTGGACTGGAAGAGACGCACCGTAATTTAATCAAGATCACTTCTCTCCCCCCAGGACTACCTGGCTCACATCATCGATCAGGGCGATCTATCGATCCGTCCTGAGCAGGTCTGTTTTCTGTTTGGAAACATCGAGGACATCTACGAGTTCAACAGGTGACACAAAAACAATATGAAATCAATAACACTCAATAACACTCAATAATAATCAATACTAATCAATACTAATCAATAACACTCAATACTAATCAATACTAATGACACATGTGTTCTTCCATATTTAGAATAATAATAACGTGATCTGATCAGTTTGTTTTCTTGTTTTTGTTAAATAAGAAAACAGAAAATAAAGTTTTATAATGAATGAATGTGTTATAAAGCAGAGACACGTTTATCCTGCAGCTTGAACAGGTTCCTGAACACAACACGATAAAACAAACGTCTTATTCTTTCTGATAGAAAGCGGTGAACTGATTTTGTATGAACTTTATTTAGAGAACAGTGATGACACAGCTCCACCTGCTGGTGAAGTGACCTTGTTACACTTCCTGATCGTCTTCTCTGATCTCATGAAATCTCTGGTCCCATGATCTTCAACAGCTGATTAGTTGTCATTAAATTGTAGATGTTTAAATTCCCTCATTTAGATTGAGATCATTGCATCACTAGGACGACGTGCTCCATAAATAATCCTTTAACGTCTGTTTATCATGATCCACAGCGAGCTGCTTCAGTCTCTGGATCTCTGTGACAACGACCCCGTCGCCGTCGCCAGGTGCTTCGTCCTGAAGGTGAGCTGATGATGATGAAGATGAACAGCTGAGACTCTTCATCCCTCTGAACCAGACTTCATGTTCATGACTCTGTTTCTTTTCAGAGCGAATACTTTGAGATCTACACACAGTACTGCACCAACTACCCAAAGTAAGTTCAGTCCACTACAGTCCTCTACAGTCCTCTACAGTCCACTACAGTCCTCTACAGTCCACTAACGTCCACTACAGTCCTCTACAGTCCACTACAGTCCTCTACAGTCCACTACAGTCCACTAACGTCCACTACAGTCCTCTACAGTCCACTACAGTCCTCTACAGTCCACTACAGTCCACTACAGTCCTCTACAGTCCACTACAGTCCACTACAGTCCTCTACAGTCCTCTACAGTCCACTACAGGCCGCTATTGTTCACCCCTGTCTCTACTTGTTAACCCCTTATTGTTCTGCCTCCTGGTCCAGTTCGGTTGCAGCTCTCACGGAGTGCATGAGGAGTAAATCTCTGGCTAAGTTCTTTCGGGAGCGTCAGGCGTCGTTGAAGCGTTCGCTGCCTCTCGGTTCATACCTGCTGAAACCTGTTCAGAGGATCCTCAAATACCACCTGCTGCTCCAGGTACGACATCAACACAGCTGGTATTATCATCCAGTATCATTATGATGAGGAGGATGAGGAGGATGATGATGATGATGGTGTTTTCTCCAGGAGATAGCGAAGCACTTTGACCCTCAGGAGGCGGGTTATGAGGTGGTGGAGGAGGCCATCTACACCATGACGGGCGTGGCCTGGTACATCAACGACATGAAGAGGAAACACGAGCACGCCGTCAGACTGCAGGTCAGTGACAGTACTCTGCTCACATAGTACTCTGCCAAAGTACACGTTTGAGGTACTTGAGCCAACATGGAACTGTGTTTTTCTTCAGGAGGTTCAGTCTCTGCTGCTGAACTGGAAAGGTCCGGACCTCACCACCTACGGAGAACTGGTTCTGGAGGGAACCTTCAAAGTTCACCGAGCCAAAAACGAGAGAACGCTGTTCCTGTTCGACCGCATGCTGCTGATCACAAAACGCCGCGGAGAACATTACGTCTACAAGACGTCCATCTCTGTGAGGAACGCTTCGCCCACCACACGACCGCTTGACTTGAAAAGTCTCCATGAGTTAAAGTAAAGGAGGGTCGCGTTTAACAACAGCAGAACTATTTATAAACGTATATATATGTTTATAACATACATATATATACATATATATATATATATATATATATGTTCAATAAGTAAAATACAGCATTCTAATATTCAGGTAACGGTGATGAAGGTTGTTGACATCCTGAGTGTTTTACACAACACGCAGAAGAAAATGGACAAAAGAAAATTGATTCTATTGTTATATATGATAATTCAATAGACATCAGATACTTAAAGCAGACGATATAAATCAAAGTAACGTAGTTTGACTCATCAAGACAAAGATTTTCAAACACTGCAGAAGTAAAACCAGATGTCTGTGGTTTCAGTGCTCCACTCTGATGCTGATTGAAAGTGCCAAAGACTCTCTGAGCTTCAGTGTGACTCATTACAAACATCCCAAACAGCCTCACACCGTTCAGGTGAGATCATCTACACCTGTTCACCTGCTCACCTGCTCACCTGCTCACCTGCTCATGTTTTCTTGTGGAACCCCATAATTTTATTATTTGTAGTTTTTCTAAATGTACTTATTCTTTAATCTGTATGTGTGCTCGTAGACATGTGCTGAAAATGTACATGTATGTAAATATACTATATATATTTTGATATATATATAAAATCCTTCATGTTGAGTTGATCCTTCAGTGTCTCTGGAAACTGAAATCAAAAGCAGAATGTTTTCATGTTTCCAGGCGAAGACTGTGGAGGAGAAGAAGCTGTGGGCTCATCACATCAAACGCATCATTCTGGAGAACCACCAGGCCATCATCCCACAGAAGGTCAGACACCACCAACACCAGTATGCACTCCAGTATACGCAGCAGTATACACTCCAGTATACACTCCAGTATGCACTCCAGTATACACTCCAGTATGCACTCCAGTATACACTCCAGTATGCACTCCAGTATACGCAGCAGTATACACTCCAGTATACACTCCAGTATACACTCCAGTATGCACTCCAGTATGCACTCCAGTATGCACTCCAGTATACACTCCAGTATACGCAGCAGTATACACTCCAGTATGCACTCCAGTATGCACTCCAGTATTCACTCCAGTATGCACTCCAGTATACACTCCAGTATGCACTCCAGTATACACTCCAGTATACACTCCAGTATTCACTCCAGTATACACTCCAGTATGCACTCCAGTATGCACTCCAGTATGCACTCCAGTATGCACTCCAGTATACACTCCAGTATACGCAGCAGTATACACTCCAGTATGCCCTCCAGTATGCACTCCAGTATTCACTCCAGTATGCACTCCAGTATACACTCCAGTATGCACTCCAGTATACACTCCAGTATACACTCCAGTATGCACTCCAGTATACACTCCAGTATGCACTCCAGTATGCACTCCAGTATGCACTCCAGTATGCACTCCAGTATACACTCCAGTATACGCAGCAGTATACACTCCAGTATGCACTCCAGTATGCACTCCAGTATTCACTCCAGTATGCACTCCAGTATACACTCCAGTATGCACTCCAGTATACACTCCAGTATACACTCCAGTATACACTCCAGTATGCACTCCAGTATACACTCCAGTATACACTCCAGTATGCACTCCAGTATACACTCCAGTATGCACTCCAGTATGCACTCCAGTATGCACTCCAGTATGCACTCCAGTATACACTCCAGTATACGCAGCAGTATACACTCCAGTATGCACTCCAGTATGCACTCCAGTATTCACTCCAGTATGCACTCCAGTATACACTCCAGTATGCACTCCAGTATACACTCCAGTATACACTCCAGTATGCACTCCAGTATACACTCCAGTATGCACTCCAGTATACGCAGCAGTATACACTCCAGTATGCACTCCAGTATACACTCCAGTATGCACTCCAGTATACGCAGCAGTATACACTCCAGTATGCACTCCAGTATACGCAGCAGTATACACTCCAGTATACACCAGTACATACTCCAGTATACACACCAGTATACACACCAGTACACTCCAGTATGCACTCCAGTATGACCAGTATCAGCAGCAGCATCAAAGGTAGAAATGATTGTTGTCTTGTGTGTTTCAGGCTAAAGAGGCCATCTTGGAAATGGATTCCATTTGTAAGTCAATGTTGAATGTTTGTATTAAAAAGTGTACAAATGTCGTGGTGTCCGTCCGTCCTCGTGGTGTCCGTCCGTCCTCGTGGTGTTTGTCACATGAACTGTGTATAACTGAACGTCGATGTTCTCACCTGTTCTCACCTGTAGACCCACCCAGGTATCGGTTCAGTCCTGAGCGGCTGAAGAAAGCTCTGTCCTGTCAGTCTGACGAGTCTCCACCCGACGGTCATCAGGGACGACGACAGTCCGGTAAACACAAACAACTTAAACTACTTCCTGTTGATAGATGTGATGAACTACTTCCTGTGATGAACTACTTCCTGTTGATAGATGTGATGAACTACTTCCTGTTGATAGATGTGATGAACTACTTCCTGTGATGAACTACTTCCTGTTGATAGATGTGATGAACTACTTCCTGTGATTAACTACTTCCTGTTGATAGATGTGATGAACTACTTCCTGTTGATAGATGTGATGAACTACTTCCTGTGATGAACTACTTCCTGTTGATAGATGTGATGAACTACTTCCTGTTGATAGATGTGATGAACTACTTCCTGTTGATAGATGTGATGAACTACTTCCTGTTGATAGATGTGATGAACTACTTCCTGTTGATAGATGTGATGAACTACTTCCTGTGATGAACTACTTCCTGTTGATAGATGTGATGAACTACTTCCTGTTGATAGATTTGTTTTCATCTGTTTTCTTCAGAGCCGATCAAAGGAACACTGCAGAGCAGCAAAGGTACGACTTCACTGACACTAATCCTTAATGATTACATCACGAAGTCAAAGATAATATTAATAATAATGTGTTTAACCAATCGTCATGTCTGCTTTTCTTCTTCTGCTGCTGATTCTCCTGTTGATCAGTCATCCTGAAGGTAAGAAACATGAACGATGTCTTTAATACTCCTCCTCTTCCTCCTCTTCCTCCTCCTCTACACTGTGCTGACTCAGCATTGTGTGTGTGTGTGTGTGTGTGTGTGTGTGTGTGTGTGTGTGGGGGGGGGGGGGGGGTGTTCCAGAGGGGGAGTGTCTCTCGCTCGCTGGGCGAGTGTGAGGAAGACCATGAGGAGGAGGAGGAGCTCTGCAGCAGGAAAGACTCAGTAGAGCGACTGATCTCTGTGGAGGAGGAGGAGGAGGAGGAGGAGGAGGAGGAGGAGGAGGAGGAGGAGGAGGAGGAGGAGGAGGAGGAGGAGGACTTCACCGGCTCCGTTCTGGCCGCCGTCTCCTTTTGGGCCCAGACTCTGTTTCCAACAGGCGTTACCATGGTGACGATCTCCTTCCTGTTTCCTCCATCCTCGCTGCAGCTCCCTAACACACTAAAGGGACCGTCGCTCACTGCCGGAGCTCTCGGTTCTGCTGCATGAGCTTCATGTGGTGAACTAACAGCAGCTTCAGTTCATTCAATAAATAAACGAGTTCAGCTTTTATTCATATTAATGTAATAATAATTTAACTTTAATTAGCAGCATACAAATAACATTTAACCTTAACTATTGAATATTATGTCTCCAAAACAAGAAACAACAACCAAACTGCTTCAAATTAAATCCAATTATCTCACTACTCATCATCATCATCATCATCATCATCATCATCATCATCATCATCATCATCATCTCAAACATGTTTCACTTTGAGGACCCGTAGCGCCATCTTGTGGTGAAGAGGAGGATTTCTTCTTCTCTGGTGCTGAAGAACTTCCAGAACTACGACGGGACAAAATACAAAAGTGCTGAGAATGAAAAGATGTAAAAGCGAAACGAATGTTTCCGACTTCTGAAGCTGAGACGGAGATCTGAAGAGCTTCAGGAGTCTTGTTGCTCATTCGGTCTGAAAACAAAACCACGTCTGCTTCCTGTGGGGCTTCTTCTTCCTCGCTCCCCTCAGAACAGGATGGTTCTGTGGTTCTGGGGTTTAGATGTTTGTTTGTTTTGTTCTGCAGCTTTTTTAACGTCTGTCGTCTTGTGTTTGTTGAAGGAGGCAGATGGAGGCGGAGTCTCCTCTGAAGGCTGCAACGAGAAAAATGGCCGACTTCCTGAAGAAGACGAGCCAGGTGGAACCGAACCGACGTGCGAGCCGGTAAATGAGAGCACAGCGGACCGCTCGCAGGTTCGATACCACATGGTCCTCACAGCTGGGTCACCAGCATCCAGCAGCTTTCCTGCTTTAGTTCTTCTTCAGTGCCGTAGAGCTGGTCTCACTTCTTAAAGCTGTTCTAACCATTCATCCTGTCTTGGACTTGTCTAGCCCTCCACGGATAAGCTGCCACCAGAGAAGACGTCAGAGTCTGAACCAACAGAAATCCCTGAACCAGAACCCTCCTCCGATCCCGACAGTTTGTCTGCTACTCGTCCCGGGATCTCAGCGTCCCCTCAAAGGTCAGAGGAGCAGAAACCTGAAGGAGATCCAGAATCCACGGAGCAACCGTCCTCTGCCGCACCTGATTCAGACTCAAAGACCTTGAGTAGTGGGGAATCCTCCTCCTCCGAGGATGATGAGGAGGACGCGAAGGAGGCGCCGGTGAAGAAGGGTGAAGCCGCCAGCATCCTTCCTTCGTCTGTCCTGGACAAAGCCAGCGCCATCGCTCAGCACTTCACCCCCAGCATCAAACGAGGCACCCTGGTCCAGGACGACGCCCGCTCCCCCGGCTGCGCCTCACCGCGGCTACTCAGCAGGACCGGCAGCAGCCTCAGCCTCAGCCTCAGCCCCGAACCCGCCGACAGGATGTTGAGGCTCAACAGTATCTGTTCTGATCCCGCAGAGACCTTCGGCATGACAGATTTGACCCTGCTGTCTCCTCGGGACGACGACCTCTTCGACGCTGACCGAGGCATTCGGCGGCGGAGGAACTCCACCCTGTCCAAGCAGGACCAGCTGCTCATCGGCAAAATCAAGAGCTACTACGAGAACGCAGAGAACGAGGATGCCACCTTCAGCCTCCAGCGCAGAGAGAGTCTGACCTACATCCCCACTGGGCTGGTCAGGAGCTCCGTCTGCCGGCTCAACAGCATCCCAAAGGATGAAACCGTCCAGACGAATCCCTCCACCTCCACCACATCCTCCAGTCTGGAGTCGAGCTCGGCTTTACCCACGGATACCTCGGGTAACATGGTCTCTAGTGACTCTTTGGACTGGTCTAATCAGAGAAGCACGGATCCAGAAGATTCAGAAGACAGCCGCTGGTCTAGATCTCAAAGCTTGCAGGACAATCCATCTGAGGACGAAGAGTTCAGACCTTCCTCTGAAATGATCAAGATCTGGCAGACGATGGAGCGAGAGATCGACCGATCTCAAAGCGACGGCGGAGGGCGCAAACAATCCCAAGAAGCTCCGAGAGGGACCGGCACCAGCCTCTCTGACGCGACGAAGACCTCAAAGAAGAGCTGTGACGAAGAGGGCGGAGCGTCTGACCTCAGCACCATCACCGAGGAATCCGCGAGTCCTTCGCCCCTCAGGCTCAGATCCACCGCCGTGAGTCGGACAGGAAGTCTGAAGGACGCCATGAAGGTGTTTGGGGACGAGGCCGTCGCCCTCAGGGCTCCGGTCCCTCGGGTCGCCCGGCTGAACGCGGGGGGGGGGGGCGGCCGGCGAGGACTCGAACCAGCTGGACGACGGGGACAAGACCAAGAGCAAAGTCCTCAATCTGGCCCGCCAGTACAGCCAGCGGATCAAAACCACCAAACCAGTGGTCCGACAGCGGAGTCAGGGAGTCCTGATGGGCAGGAGGACTTTATCCTGTGTGGTGGAGGAGAAGGAGGCTCTAGGTACTGTGATGTTTAGGGTTCTGTTCCTCAGATAGCAACCGTTGTTGGGCCGCCATTGATTTTCACAAATTAACAAACTTCGTTTTAATTCACGACACAAGTTGTTCCTGAACATTCACTGAAATACTGAAATGAGCAGAAGTTAAGTATTTACAGAACATCATCAGAACGTTTATGATAAAGATGTAATATTTCATTAAAAAGGAGTAAAAGTGAGTGAAATACAAGACACAAAGTTAGTTCCTAGTTAGTTGGTTAGTTAGTTGGTTAGTTGGTTGGTTGGTTGGTTAGTTAGTTGGTTGGTTGGTTGGTTAGTTAGTTGGTTGGTTGGTTGGTTAGTTGGTTGGTTGGTTGGTTGACTTAGTGAAATTAAAGCGTCAGACGGATACACTAAGCTGGTAGTTTTATCAGTTCTGAGTTGTGAGTCCAGCGGGTCCAGAACCTCCAGCAGAGGATCAAAAAGAATGCAGTGAAAATAAAATTCATTAAAGAAAAACTGGAATAAAAATGTAACTTCTTGATGTTTTGTGTTCTGCAGGTAGACCGAACCAGACTCTGCTGGTTTCTCATGACCAGGCCACCTCTCTACCGCTGAGCCCCGTGGACCAGATCCAGAGTCTTTCCTGCAGCTCGGCGGTCGTGGATCCGGGTCGAACTCGCTCCCGCAGTCCTCTGAACCCCCTCAGTGACCCCCCTCCCATCGAGGTCTTCCACTGGCCCGACGTCCGAGAGCTCCGCTCCAGATACTCGGACCACGGCGGCCCCCAGAAGAGTCCCGTCGGCCGGAGTCTCTCCATCCCGGAGCAGATGTTTGTCGGAGATCTGAGGAGGCGCTCCAGCTGCTCCTCCGGCCTCCTCCTCACCGCCGGGGCTTCTGCCGAGGCTCCCTCGTACGGCCGGGACGCCGGCAGAGAGGAACGCAGGAAACGTCTGCAGAGAGCGAACTCTCTGGACCCTCGGCTGAGCGGAGCGCAGAGGACCGAGCTGCAGAAGCTCCAGGACCAGGTCGCTATCGGAGACCACGACGGCTACTACGTGGCGGCCGAGGCGCCGCTGCCAAACGATGAGGAGCACAAGATCATCGTGATGGAGAAGCTTCCAGAGGCTGAAGAAACACGAGAAGACGAGGACGACAACTACATCCAGATCCGTTCACCCACCAGCAGGGAGAAGATCTCCATCATGGCCGTCATCGACCGCTGCCGCGTCTACCAGGAGTCCGACGAGTACAAACAGAGGGAGGACGTCAAAACCAAAACTGAGCTCGCCGCCGCCGCCGCCGCCGCCGCCGCCGCCGCCGCGGTGTCGTCCTCCAACCGTCGGGACGATGAACCGCAGACCGCAGGATCGAACTCCGGACCGAAGACAGAAGCCGGTCAGCAGAGCGTCGTGAAGAATCTGAGAGAACGGTTCCAGAGCCGGAGCTGAGAACCAACGCATCAGAACCTAAAGAAACTAAAGATATGTAAATAATCATGTTACTACTAATACAAATATATTATTCTACAGCAGACAGATTATTCACTGAGATTATGAAAGAATCATTTTAAGCATCATTTAAACTTTTCCAGTGTTTAGACGACTAAACGTCTTCAGAGAGCGAATTACAAAGATGTGTAAATATCTTAAAATGACCTTCAGTCACAATATTAGTTCAAAGTTATGTGGTGAACCGGCTCATATTATACTATATATATTATATTATATTATACTAAAGAGTCTAAATCAAAGCTGAGGATTTCTTCACAGATTCTTTTGTGTACATAAAGATTTTAGAACATTTTTAGAAAAGAAACAAAAGGGAAACATGAGACTTTAGACTCTAAATGAAAACACACTTCAAACTAACGTTAACGCGTTACGTTCACAACGAGTCGCCTCTAGATTCAGCAGAACCATAAAGAACCAAAGAGGACTTAAAGGCAGAACGTAGAACCAGACACCTGGACGGACTGAGAGCTAGCTCGTTAGCTAACAGCTAGCTCGTTAGCTAACAGCTAGCGTGAATGTCATGACGATCTTCTGATAATTAGATGTGTTAAAGACGGAAACAACGTTAAACGTTCTTTTAAAAACCCGCTCACATAAACACGGACGCTAATAATCCATATTCTTTCATTATGCAAATTACCTGAATAATTTCACCCTCAGTATACAAATTATTGTTGATTTCTATATTTTTGTGCCTTTTTTAGTTTTTCTATTTCATGTGACGTTTTCTTTCTTCGTGTATTTATTTCCTCGTACGTTTTAGCGCCTTGCTCGGTGGCTCGCTGGCACATCTGGGACTCAAACCTGTGACTTTCTTTTTAACCACTGTTCCACCCGGCACACCATGTTCCTCCTATTTATTTCACCTGATGTAGAAACAAGTCTGCCGTCTGTATTTCTCTAACTGTGTGTGTGTGTGTGTGTGTGTGTCTTCTGTTCCTTATTAAAGCCACTGAGGATCAGCAGTGTTTGTGTGATTAATATTATTATATAAATATTATTATATCATTAATATTATTATATAAATATTAATATATCATAAATATTATTATATAAATATTATTATATCATTAATATTATTATATAAATATTATTATATCATAAATATTATTATATCATTAATATTATTATATAAATATTATTATATCATTCATATTATTATATCATTAATATTATTATATAAATATTATTATATCATAAATATTATTATATAAATATTATTATATAAATATTATATCATTAATATTATATAAATATTATTATATCATAAATATATCATTAATATTATATAAATATTATATCATTAATATTATTATATAAATATAATTATATCATTAATATTATTATATAAATATTATTATATCATAAATATTATTATATAAATATTATTATATAAATATTATTATATCATAAATATTATATCATTAATATTATTATATAAATATTATATCATTAATATTATATCATAAATATTATTATATAAATATTATATCATTAATATTATTATATAAATATTATTATATCATAAATATTATATCATTAATATTATTATATAAATATTATATCATTAATATTATATAAATATTATTATATAAATATTATTTGTGAGTTTTCTTCTAAATCCACATAAAGTAAAATTCGTGCCATCATGTGTTTAGTTAGAGCCGAGGTGACGCTCTGCAGACAGCTTCAGTCTTAATATAATGAACATTACACAGATGGAGAAGAAGAGGATCAGCTCAGTGTATCATTGGACGTCCTCCACTAGGGGCGGGACCAAGCTAACCCTGAGCCAGGCCTAACAAGACCAGGTGGCTAGTTTACATCAGCGCCGTAGTGACGCAACGACGGCGTTTAAATCACCGGTCTAGTTCATCTCATCCATGAGACGGGACGGGTACCGTTAGGTTCTACTAGAACTGTTATCGATACTCTGATCTCTACTTTAGTATTTCATTCTTCTCTTCCTCTTTTATTGTGTTTGAGACAATCAGAGCTCGACAATGTTTTCTTCTCTCTGATCGTGACGTGAGTCTCACGCTGTACTGAGCCGGGGACAAAGAGACAAAGAGACAAAGAGACAGAGACAAAGAGACAGAGACAATGAGACAGAGAGACAAAGAGACAGAGACAAAGAGACAGAGAGACAAAGAGACAGAGACAGAGAGACAAAGAGACAGAGACAACGAGACAGAGACAAAGAGACAGAGAGACAAAGAGACAGAGAGACAAAGAGACAGAGACAACGAGACAGAGAGACAAAGAGACAGAGACAAAGAGACAGAGACAGAGAGACAAAGAGACAGAGAGACAACGAGAGAGAGAGACAGAGACAAAGAGACAGAGACAGAGAGACAAAGAGACAAAGAGACAGAGACAATGAGACAGAGAGACAGAGAGACAAAGAGACAGAGACAAAGAGACAGAGAGACAAAGAGACAGAGACAAAGAGACAGAGACAACGAGACAGAGACAAAGAGACAGAGAGACAAAGAGACAGAGAGACAAAGAGACAGAGACAACGAGACAACGAGACAGAGAGACAAAGAGACAGAGACAAAGAGACAGAGACAGAGAGACAAAGAGACAATGAGACAGAGAGACAGAGAGACAAAGAGACAGAGACAAAGAGACAGAGAGACAAAGAGACAGAGAGACAAAGAGACAGAGACAAAGAGACAGAGACAACGAGACAGAGACAAAGAGACAGAGAGACAAAGAGACAGAGAGACAAAGAGACAGAGACAACGAGACAGAGAGACAAAGAGACAGAGACAAAGAGACAGAGAGACAAAGAGACAGAGACAGAGAGACAACGAGAGAGAGAGACAGAGACAAAGAGACAGAGACAGAGAGACAAAGAGACAAAGAGACAGAGACAAAGAGACAGAGAGACAAAGAGACAGAGACAGAGAGACAAAGAGACAGAGATTATTACATCATGATGTAATGATGATGTAACGATGATGATTATTACATCATGATGCTTCATAACAAACACTATAATCTGTAGAGGAACTAAAGCTGTCAGATAAATGTACTATAAGTATTTTTACTACAGAGATGTGTTGGAGGAGAATACTTTACCATTGTACTTCAGTGTAGTACTTCAGTGTAGTACTTGAGAGTAAATGTACCTCGGATCTCACTCATACTCACTCATCGTTCATGTGACCGAACTCGGTGTCACAACAGATCTTCACTTCAGCTTCCTGCAGTCTGAAAGTTCACGCTTCAACGACATCGCTTCATCCTCATCCCAGAGTCCTGACACACACACACACACACACACACACACACACACACACACACACACACACACACACACACACACACAGCTCTACTGTATTGAAAGCAGAGACTCAGAGACTGAAGCCTCTGAGATGAAGGGAAGTCGCTCAGAGATTTGATCAAATATTCAGAGTTTATTAAAGATAGTTTATAAAGAGTTTATTACTGAGTTTATTACAGAGATGTACTCGCAGTACTGGGACTCAGCTCGGGCTCAAAGACCCGACTACAGGAGATACACAGTGAGTATCACAGCTTATTATTATTGTTACGTTCACGTTAACTCTGACAAACAGGATGCCAGCTCCTGACTTTCAAATTAAAACCCTGATTATAAATGTAAGTTATAAGTGCTGTAGAGAACCACAGTTAAATAAAAGATCATGTGATCATCTCAGCGTGTTTTTGCTCTCCTAGTTTTACTTTTTCTGCTTTTACTTGAATGCAATACTTGCGTCCATGCTTTTATTTTGAAGGTAGAGTCTTGTGACCCGTCTGTGTGTGACGTCATGATGAATTCCTCTGATCACCAACAAGAATTCATTTAATCTGAGATTAGTTCTAATCCGAGTTCATTAAATCCAGGTTTAAGACTGAAATATGAGTTTAATCTAAATAAAGGTGTTTGCTTCCCCAATTTAAAATCAATAAATATACATAAAATATAAATATGAATATAAATAGGACCTGGTAAGAAGGCTAAAAAACACCCGGCGCTAGCTAGCTAGCTTGTTAGCTAGCTAGATCAGATAAGATAAGACTCAGTTAGTCCCGCAGTGGGACATTTACAGCGTTACTCATCATGTTGGCTGATTTAATGAAGTTAAATGTCCAAATAATAGAAGATAAACCTCCAACATGTTGAGTCCGTTAACTTGATCTTCCTGCAAACAAAGGCCGTATTTCTAAGTTTAACCTGATTCACTGAGAGTTTAAAGTTTGATCACATGTGTAAATAGGTCATTGATTTCTAAGAGAATAACTTTTAGTCTTTAGTCTGAGTTTAACTTCAGGAAGTTGCAGCTCATCCTGGTTATTATCAGGCTGCCTAAGTTTAGAGAGCTGGTTGGTTTCATCTAATTCAGTATCATCATAACAATGAACGTTGTTATGAAAAGACTTCCTGTCTTCACGAGAGTCCTCCTGTTGGTGGACTCTACAGGTTCAGTGGTCTCTACAGGATCAGTGGTCTCTACAGGTTTAGTGGTCTCTACAGGTTCAGTGGTCTCTACAGGTTTAGTGGTCTCTACAGGTTTAGTGGTCTCTACAGGTTCAGTGGTCTCTACAGGTTCAGTGGTCTCTACAGGTTCAGTGGTCTCTACAGGTTCAGTGGTCTCTACAGGTTCAGTGGTCTCTACAGGTTCAGTGGTCTCTACAGGTTTAGTGGTCTCTACAGGTTCAGTGGTCTCTACAGGTTTAGTGGTCTCTACAGGTTCAGTGGTCTCTACAGGTTTAGTGGTCTCTACAGGTTTAGTGGTCTCTACAGGTTCAGTGGTCTCTACAGGTTCAGTGGTCTCTACAGGTTCAGTGGTCTCTACAGGTTCAGTGGTCTCTACAGGTTTAGTGGTCTCTACAGGTTTAGTGGTCTCTACAGGTTTAGTGGTCTCTACAGGATCAGTGGTCTCTACAGGATCATTGGACTCTACAGGTTTAGTGGACTCTACAGGTTCAGTGGTCTCTACAGGATCAATGGTCTCTACAGGATCAGTGGACTCTACAGGTTTAGTGGTCTCTACAGGTTTAGTGGACTCTACAGGATCAGTGGTCTCTACAGGTTCAGTGGTCTCTACAGGATCAGTGGACTCTACAGGATCATTGGACTCTACAGGTTTAGTGGACTCTACAGGATCAGTGGTCTCTACAGGATCATTGGACTCTACAGGTTTAGTGGACTCTACAGGTTCAGTGGTCTCTACAGGTTCAGTGGTCTCTACAGGATCAATGGTCTCTACAGGATCAGTGGACTCTACAGGTTTAGTGGTCTCTACAGGTTTAGTGGACTCTACAGGATCAGTGGTCTCTACAGGTTCAGTGGTCTCTACAGGATCAGTGGACTCTACAGGATCAGTGGTCTCTACAGGTTCAGTGGTCTCTACAGGGGACTGACCCGGTTCCTCTGTTGGACTACAGGTGGTGGAGGGTCAGACTCTTCTTCCTCTGGACTCACCGTTCAGCAGGAAGCG
>NC_136546.1:21285759-21290759 GCF_910591455.1 Pholis gunnellus | reverse complement strand
AAACATTTCTTATTTTAAATATTTATTTAAATGATGATTGAATATTTTAATTAAGTTATTGAGGTGTTTGTCTCTGTGAAATGATCAGTGGACATGTCTCACAGAGGGACACACTGGGACTCACTGGGACTCACTGTGACTCACTGGGACTCACTGGGACTCACTGGGACACACTGGGACTCACTGGGACTCACTGTGACTCACTGGGACTCACTGGGACTCACTGGGACACACTGGGACACACTGGGACTCACTGGGACTCACTGGGACTCACTGGGACTCACTGGGACTCACTGGGACACACTGGGACTCACTGGGACTCACTGGGACTCACTGGGACACACTGGGACTCACTGGGACTCACTGGGACTCACTGGGACTCACTGGGACTCACTGGGACTCACTGGGACACACTGGGACTCACTGGGACTCACTGGGACTCACTGTGACTCACTGTGACTCACTGGGACACACTGGGACTCACTGGGACTCACTGGGACTCACTGGGACTCACTGGGACACACTGGGACTCACTGGGCTGTTATGTTGTTACTTTAGCTAAGTACTAAAATAAAACGATCTTTAGACTTTAGCACAAAGTTTATTCTTCAGAGTCCAGAAGTAAAAACAAAGACTTGTCGACGTTAACTGGATCTGGTCTTGCCCCTCCAGGACCTGGCCTACGCCTCCTTCCTCTTCGATAAGCTGCAGCGTCTCCAGTGTCCTCGCCGTGGACGCCATGTCTCCGTGGACGCCCGCTGTGACGTGTGCGGCGCCTCCTTCCACCAGCTGAGACGTCTCGCTCTGCGTCGAGCTCTCGGCCTCAGCGGAGACATGACCCCCCGACTGCAGAGGGGCGGGGCTCCGTGGGGCGGAGTCCAAAGCACCTACCTGGGCGGGGGCGGAGCCAAGGGGCTGGCCACTGTCACGCCCCTCCCCCTGAACACTCAGCACCACCTGGAGGGAGTGTGGAGCGTCTCCTGCTGCACAGCTGAGCTGCAGGTGAGACGGAGGAGCTCCGCGATCGACAGAATCAACAACAGGTATTGATCGTGTCGCACGTGTTCTGATGTCCCGTGTCTCGTCTGTCAGGGTCGGACTTCAGCCGGAGGTCACGTGACCCTGAAGACGTCCACTCACAGCGTCTCCACCCAAACCAGACAACCGGCGTCTGCTGCAGCTGCCTTCTTCAGCAGGTCAGTGAACGCACCGCCGACCCTTTAAGACATTCAGAGAATCTTTATTCAAAGAGCACCTTTAAAACAGGATTCAGATATGAACAACTGATTCTTCATCCTCACTTCTTCAAAGACAAAAGAAACTACAAAGATGGAGGACAAAGAAACGCGGGCGGATGAAGCTCATTGTCTCTTACCTGCTGGGGGGAGGGGCCAACTTTTAATGTTTACAAACAAGCAACAAATCTGACGGTCCTTAAATTTCAAACACGTCATGAGTTTGTTCCTTCATTTGAAAGTTAAGATCAAATGAAGAAGAATCTATAATAATATTTACTTAAAATATCAACAAGAGCTTTCAACCACATCTCATGGTCTTCATCTTCATCTTTACGTTTCTAACGAGAGAAACATGAAACATGACGTTGATCTGAATATTAAAGCCTCACTGAGTCCTTCAGTCATGAACCTGTCAGAGCTCCTCCCACATCTGATACTCAAGAGGAGGAGGCTCCTCCTCCCCCCCCCCCCCCCCCCCCCCCCCCCCCCCCCCTCCTCCTCCCCAGAGACGGTAAAGTTCCCTAAAATGGGTCTCTGGCTTCGGGCCGTTGCTCCGTCAGTCTGTTTGTGTTTCTGAAGGAGTTCCACATTCTAGATCTGCAGCGATGCACCAAAACCTGACCTGGAAACACACAGAGGCTCATTAAGCATTCAAGACCCACTAAGACCCACAAAGACCTGATCCAGATCCAGAACCCTCTGGTTCTCCTCCATAGTACATATATATATATATATATATAAAACATATATGTATGTTTCCTCACCTCGTATCGATCGCTGTCTGGTTCTGAGTGTTGATCCGGACTGGACTGGTGATGGATCTGTGGATCCTCATGTCTCTCTCTCTGCAGCATTGATCATCTGTCCAATCAGCATGATTTATTGATCTGATCATGTTTTTATGTTAGCAGCATTATTCAAGTAAGTAATGGCCGTTTATAGTTAATACTAGCTAATAATGGCAGATAATGGCTCACAACGGCTAGTTATGAATAACAATAGTTAGTTATGGAAAATGACGGCTAACAATAGCTGGTAATTATAACAATGGCACGTAGTGGTGGCAAGTTAAGGCAAATAGTATTGGAAAATCCTGGCTTATAAAATGTAACGGCTAGTTATTACTAACATTAGCCAGTGATGGCTAGTAATGGAAGATAATGGTTAATATTGGGAATATAATTGTTGTCTTCTTTTCATGCTGTTTTATTTATTTTGTATCTAATGTGGTGAAATGATTCTTTTAACGTATTGTAATCCTGATTCCACAACAATAACAGTCTCATATATTATAATAATCCTTTCACTCTCTCTGGGTTCACAGTTCCTGTCACTCTGTCACTCTCTTACTCTGTCACTCTCTCACTCTCTCACTCTCTCACTCTGTCACTCTCTCACTCTCTCACTCTGTCACTCTGTTGCTCTGTCGCTCTCTCGCTCTGTCGCTCTCTCGCTCTGTCGCTCTGTCGCTCTGTCGCTCTGTCGCTCTCTTACTCTGTCACTCTGTCACTCTCTTACTCTGTCGCTCTGTCGCTCTGTCACTCTGTCACTCTGTCACTCTCTTACACTCTCACTCTGTCACTCTCTTACTCTGTCACTCTCTTACTCTGTCGCTCTGTCGCTCTGTCACTCTGTCACTCTGTCACTCTCTTACTCTGTCGCTCTGTCGCTCTGTCACTCTGTTACTCTGTCACTCTGTCACTCTGTCACTCTCTTACACTCTCACTCTGTCACTCTGTTACTCTGTTACTCTGTCACTCTGTTACTCTGTCACTCTGTCACTCTGTCACTCTCTTACACTCTCACTCTGTCACTCTCTTACTTTGTCACTCTCTTACACTCTCACTCTGTCACTCTGTCACTCTCTTACTCTGTCACTCTGTCACTCTGTTACTCTGTCACTCTCTTACACTCTCACTCTGTTACTCTGTTACTCTGTGTTCCACTCATAGACGTCCCCCGTAAAACAAAAGCAGGTAGGAACTAAAATCACTCTCAGGAAAGTCATAAAGCAGCAACTTAAATGTTTCACATATAAATATGATGAATTTATAAGAAATAATTATATCTTAATAAAACTTCTGCAAAAATCCCAAAATAATATTACTGAAATAATTAATTATTCAGTTAATGAGCAACAGCAATTAACTTCATTAGTCAATAAAATGTAACTATGATCACATTTATTTTCATTATTGATTTATATTCTTCAGTTTGTTCATATGTTGTTTTACAACAACACACACACACACACACACACACACACACACACACACACTCACACACACACGCTGAGTGTCTTTGAAGTCCAGCGTTGGGGGTGTCTGTCATCTCATGAAGTATTCATGTAGCATGTCAAGTGTGTGTGTATGTGTGTGTGTGTGTGTGTGTGTGTGTGTGTGTGTGTGTGCGTGTGTGTGTGTGTGTGTGTGTGTGTGTGTGTGTGTGTGTGTGTGTGTGTGCGCGCATGGTTTTCACGGCTGCTGTGTGTCGACATGACAAGGAGGCGGGGCTGTGAAGGGAGGAGGAGGAGGAGGAGGAGGAGGGAGGAGAGGTGAGCGAGGCAGACGGACGGAGCTGGAGCATCGTCAGTGTTTCCTGGCAACAACATCAGCGAGAGGCAGAGATCCAGGAGCTCTTCATCCTCCTTTATTTCTACCTCTTGATTTTAATCCTTTATTCCTCCTCTGCTGCTGCTCCCCTTCATCCCCCTCTCTCTCTGAGTGAGAGGAGGAGGGAGGGAGGAGGAAGGAGGAAGGGAGGGGTGGAGAGGAAAGGCATTGCGATACTGCAGGAACAGACTGAGGAGCTACAGGAGAGTAGAGAGGATGAAGGAGGAGGAGGAGGAGGAGGAGAGGAGGTAAAGAGGTGAATTAAAGGAAACAGACAAAAGGAGGTCGATTCAGAGGAAATGAAGCTGAGGTAAAGAGCAGGAGGGAGAAATGTAAAAGTAAAGGTGAAGAGGAGAAAAGCAGGATGGTGGGAGAGAAGAAGAAGTTCAGAGGAAACAAAGAAGAGAGGAGGAAAGTGAAGGATGGAGGTGAGAAGGAGGAGTGAACAGGGATGTGAGGTTTGGTGCAGCGTTTGGCTGAAAGACGCAGTCGGATGGATGGACGACCAAAACCTCCTCAAGTCTCTGCAGGACCTCCTCACTGACCAGTCCAGCAGACGTCAGCTCAGAGACGAACCACAAGAAGTTTACTGGACAAACTGAAAGCTGTTGGACTCTTCTGAATGTCTGAGACGATGATGATGATGATGATGATGATGATGATGATGATGAAGAACAGATTTTTGAAGGATACATTTGGACGTTTTTCTGATGACGGACAAAGTGACAAACTTTCCTCAAAGCACCTTAAATAAGTGAAAGAGATATGTGAACGTTTAGTAGATGTAAAGAATGGAGGATTAATGGGTTCCGTCGGTCAGGTTTGATCTGAAGAGAACTTGGTTCTACACAAGAGAACTGAAGACGCACAGTTCGAATATTTCAAGAACACATTTGATTCCCTGAGGACGAACCAAAGCTACTGATGATTGGAGGTCAGTTTACAGATATTTAGAGATCCTCTAACGTTGGACGAGGACTTTGTCAGGACTTCTCCTCCATCGGGACACATCTGGATCAACAGAAGGTTTCCTTTAAAAGTAGAAGACGTGATTGAACCAAAGACACACATCAGAATCTGAGCTTCCGTTGGATGTTGGATCAGATTCCTATGAACATCTGATCCAAACCTCTTTGAAAACTCTTCGTAT
>NC_136546.1:21245759-21278259 GCF_910591455.1 Pholis gunnellus | reverse complement strand
CCACAGACTCATCTACAACCACAGACTCATCCACAACCACAGACATCATCCACAACCACAGACATCATCTACAACCACAGACTCATCTACAACCACAGACTCATCCACAACCACAGACATCATCCACAACCACAGACTCATCCACAACCACAGACATCATCTACAACCACAGACATCATCCACAACCACAGACATCATCCACAACCACAGACTCATCCACAACCACAGACATCATCCACAACCACAGACATCATCTACAACCACAGACTCATCTACAACCACAGACATCATCCACAACCACAGACATCATCCACAACCACAGACTCATCCACAACCACAGACATCATCTACAACCACAGACTCATCCACAACCACAGACATCATCCACAACCACAGACTCATCCACAACCACAGACATCATCTACAACCACAGACTCATCCACAACCACAGACATCATCCACAACCACAGACTCATCCACAACCACAGACATCATCTACAACCACAGACTCATCCACAACCACAGACATCATCCACAACCACAGACATCATCCACAACCACAGACATCATCCACAACCACAGACATCATCCACAACCACAGACATCATCTACAACCACAGACATCATCCACAACCACAGACATCATCTACAACCACAGGTCGTAGACCCCGACCCCCTCAGGCTGAATAAAATCTCCCGTTAGTGATGGTGCAGCCATCGTTAGCATTAGCAGTTGACTCTCTTCTTCTTCATCTTCTGCTATTAATTTCCAAACACGTAGCTGCTAATTAGCGTCATTGGGAGCATTAACGAGCAGAGAGGCTACGCTAACGCCTGTCACAGCAGAGCCACTTCCACAGTTATTAGTGTTTCACTGCGACTTCGTCCACAGCTGGAATAACTCTGCATGCTAATGAGGCCCGAAGCCTCCGTGTCCTGCCGTGTTTACAGACCGGCGGGTATTAACTAAGCTGCTCTCAGCAGTTTGTAAATCTTGCTGATGCCGACTTAATGAAATGAGCGGAGATAACAGACTGATACTGATCCGAGTATCTGATCTGAGCTGCAGAGGCGTCCGGAGGAAATGAAGAAGATGCAGGCTGAACCTTTATCAGACAATATATTTATACATGTTTGTGGTCAAAAGAATGACTGGGAAGCTTTAACTTGAGACTTGTTGGTCTTGACTTTAGACTCTGACATTGGGGCCTGCCAGTCTTTATTAGGGACTTGTTGGACCTGAATTGTAACTTGACTTGGGACTTTGTGGTCTTGTATTGATTGGCGTTCTTGGTCTGATTGTCATTAAATGAATCAATTAATTGACCAGCCCTTTAACTAGACGATTTATTCCAGCAGCAATAATCAGTTAAACAGGCTGTATTGTAGTTTGTCTTTTTAAAAACGTCCTCTGTCTCTCAGTGTCTGGTGGGAGTCGTCTTCACCTCCTGGATCTGGGAAGCTGTGAGACGGACATCAGCGGGACCAGAGAGGGAGGAGGAGGACAGTGTCTGTCTCTGTCTGCGCTGGGAAACGTCATCCTGGCCCTCGCCAACGGGGCCGAGCACGTCCCCTACAGGTACCACAGCTAAAAGACAACCAGTCACGTCCCCTACAGGTACCACAGCTAAAAGACACAACTGGTCACGTCCCTACAGGTACCACAGCTAAAAGACAACCGGTCACGTCCCCTACAGGTACCACAGCTAAAAGACAACCGGTCACGTCCCTACAGGTACCACAGCTAAAAGACACAACCGGTCACGTCCCTACAGGTACCACAGCTAAAAGACAACCGGTCACGTCCCTACAGGTACCACAGCTAAAAGACACAACCGGTCACCTCCCCTACAGGTACCACAGCTAAAAGACACAACCGGTCACCTCCCCTACAGGTACCACAGCTAAAAGACAACCGGTCACGTCCCTACAGGTACCACAGCTAAAAGACAACCGGTCACGTCCCCTACAGGTACCACAGCTAAAAGACAACCAGTCACGTCCCCTACAGGTACCACAGCTAAAAGACAACCGGTCACGTCCCTACAGGTACCAGAGCTAAAAGACAACCAGTCACGTCCCTACAGGTACCAGAGCTAAAAGACAACCGGTCACATCCCTACAGGTACCAGAGCTAAAAGACAACCGGTCACGTCCCTACAGGTACCAGAGCTAAAAGACACAACCGGTCACGTCCCCTACAGGTACCACAGCTAAAAGACAACCGGTCACGTCCCTACAGGTACCAGAGCTAAAAGACACAACCGGTCACGTCCCCTACAGGTACCACAGCTAAAAGACAACCGGTCACGTCCCTACAGGTACCACAGCTAAAAGACAACCGGTCACGTCCCCTACAGGTACCAGAGCTAAAAGACAACCGGTCACGTCCCCTACAGGTACCAGAGCTAAAAGACAACCGGTCACGTCCCTACAGGTACCAGAGCTAAAAGACACAACCGGTCAACAAAAGTTGGGATTTTCTGTGTTCCATTTACCTCAGAAATCAGAAGTTGGAGATGATGTCAATCCAGGGACGTGCGGTGAGGTTCGTGGCTGGTGAGGCAGTGACTCATTCAGAGTCAGATCTACAGATACATGAACCCAACATAGAGCAGCTTAAACCAACATTCAACTGGCAGCTTGCACATTGACTGCTGGTTGTTCTTCATGTTTCATATCAGCATTCTTTACACACACACAGGTAAGCTACATGTTTGATTCCACCGGGAGAGTCTGCTCTGTGACCTGTGACCTGTGACCTGCTCCACCGACCTGTGCTTCAGAAGTGGAGCGCTCGTGGGCGCCACCCGCAAAAATCTGTTACAACTACGAATTTATAAAGAGAACAACAAACACATGAAGGTTACTTTACCGGTCCCACGTTGAATTGCTGTTGATTTGCTCATATTTCCTGTTTTTTGAGGCGCTCAACCCAGTTTGTGAGGGATTGCGCAATCTGACAGGACATGAGAAAATTCAGCGATTTTGACTATAACAATGCTTAAAATGATTGAAATAATACAGAAATTACATTTATAGCACAGATCAGTAGATAAATATTATTTGTTTTATTTGATCATTAGACTCAAAGGCAGTTGTCTTTAGCCAGGTTAGCGTTTGTTAGCTAATGAGTGAATCCATCACCAACACGACTAAATAATAAAAGATAAATAGTTTTTCAGCTGAAAGAAGACGTTTGGAGGTTTAGTTATTATTTATCTTCGCATAAAGGGAGCTGATTCAAACATTCACTGATTCACATTGAATTTCCCAAAATGTCATAAATTTGCATAGACCTGGACCTCAGCTTTGCTGTGGTTGAAAGAAGCTTGGATTGCAGTATGTAGATTCACTGTGTGATCCTTGCAGCTCTTCTTTTCAAAGGCAGGATTTCATCTACGTTTCCCTCCTACAGCTCACATGTGGCGTGAAGTTCAAAGTAGGCTTCATTAATGTCAAATGAGAGATCATTCCTATTCCCTTTTTTGCTTGTCGGTGCCCAACTGTTGCGTGGGGGTAGTGGATGGTTTCTGGGATCCTGTGGGGGGTTCTCAGGCCTGTCTTTGCTCTTTTTCCCCCTTTTCTTTTGGCTAACGAGGGGTTTCTTGATGTATTATTCAGGGACAGTAAGCTCACCATGCTGCTCAGCGAATCCCTCGGAAACATCAACTGTCGAACCACCGTGATCGCCCACATCTCCGACTCCCCGGCCAGCTACATGGAGACGCTGACCACCGTGCAGCTGGCCTCCCGCATCCACCGCACGAGGAAGAAGATGTCCAAGGTTCTTCACTTTCATTCAGGTTTCCTTTCTCAGTGCTCAGAGCAGGTTAGAAGACACTTTAATGTCTGCGGGGATTCTTTCAATTATTCTTTTTTTATTTCTGTCATCATTCATGGACATTTAGAAGATGAACATTTTCTTCTTCATGGTGCCAAAAATGAAACTCTAAAACAAAACAACCAGATACACAAACTCTGAATAATAAATACGGTTTCTTAGAATTCCCTCATGAGGCGTTCCTGCTTCTACTTCATCCAAAATACTTTATTTGTCCCCTCAAAGGGACATTTAAGACACATTAAAAAAGAATCTAAAGATACAGATGTGCCCATGTTTGAGACGATGACATCGTGCACTAACTGTGTAACTACAACACTGTTCTGTAAACAAAGAGTTAAAAAGGTCTTTTCTAATTTACTGTGACTGATGGCTTCTGGAATTCATTTTAATGAGAATGTCTGATTTAATACCAGATGTTCGGAGTGATGTGACGTTTCCATGGATACCAGATATGTTAAAATCACAGGGAAAAGTGACATTTAAAAGAAAAATCAGACGAAGCTGAGACAGAAAGTAAAGGTGACATTTATAACATAAAAATCAAAGTTAAAGTGAATTATTGTTTTGTATTTATTTATGTTCCGTCTCTGAATGAGTTTTACTTCCACGATGCTGGTGTTGATGGAAACGTTCCAATCTATGATGTAGCTCTATGATGTAGATCTATGATGTAGCTCTATGATGTAGATCTGTGATGTAGATCTGTGATATAGATCTGTGATGTAGATCTGTGATGTAGATCTGTGATGTAGATCTATGATGTAGATCTGTGATGTAGATCTGTGATGTAGATCTATATTGTAGATCTGTGATGTAGATCTGTGATGTAGATCTATGATGTAGATCTGTGATGTAGATCTGTGATGTAGATCTATATTGTAGATCTGTATTGTAGATCTGTGATGTAGATCTGTGATGTAGATCACAGATTCTTCTCTGATATGACAGATAATCAATATCACTGTTCCCATGGGGACGGCAGTGAAAGAGGCCCTCGCCCTCTCAGAGGTTGTTTTATGGATTGAAAGCCTCACGGTTACAAGCTTATATATCTCACTGACATGCATTTGTATCCAGCCCACAGTGTGAACTTGTAACCTCACAGTGTATCGACGACGTCCGCTCCGGGAATGGATTTGCCTTCAGGTAGTTTAGGCCTCTCTAGTTTGTTAATCCTGTGATTTCCCTTTTATATCCAGCAGAATTCCTCCAGCTCATCCGGAGGGGACAGTTCCTGCGAGGAAGGCCCGTCCCATCGACCTCCTCATCCTCGACTGTTCCACCAAAAGATCGTGGCCCTCGACCCGGACACGCCCCTGCTGCTGCTGTCCGGCGACCCGGACTACTCGTCCAGCAGCGAACACTCCTGCGACACCGTCATCTACGTCGGATCCGGAGGGGTGGCCGTCTCGGACCGAGAACTCAGCGACAACGAGGGACCGCCTTCCTTCGTTCCCATCATCCCCTCGCTGACCAAAAAGTGGGTCAAAGACGCACCCAGGTCCTACGGCAATCACTTAAAGTGCAACACCTTCGCAGAGCTGCAGGTGAGACTCGACTGCATCGACGGCAGCGAGGGTCCGGACGCGTTCGTCACGGAGGGAAAAGCAGCACAAGCAGCGGCGCTCAGGGCTCAGACTGGAGCCACTAAACCCACCGAGACAACGTCTCCACCCAGATCAGATAAGATTCCCTCCCCCGGGTTCTCAGAAAGCACATCATGCACAAATAAACCCGATCAGGGACAATCCACATTGGAGAAACTTACTAACCCCTTTCATCCATGTGTGGTGAAACCTAGTGGGAGTTTTTCCCAGGACTCGGAGCCCGTGGTGAGAGAGAAGGTCTACCTCAGAGGAGGTGTTCCCAAGCCGTCAGCCTCTCCGTCCTTACCCAGGACATCCGGGGCAGCATCTCAGCCTCAGGTTGTAGGTAGGACGCCCCCTGTGGGTATGAGTCAACAAGCACTGACGCAAGGCCACCCCCTGGGGTCTCCTAACATGGAACGGGCCCACAGTCTTCGGGCAGCTCTGTTCGGAGGACACCTTGACAGGGATTTTCTGAGGACTACTGTCACATTGCAGCAGCCCGTGGAGCTGAACGGGGAGGACGAGCTTGTGTTCACGGTCGTGGAGGAGCTTCCTCTCGTCCCGGGCAACGGCCGCCCCTCCAATCTCCTCGGCTTCAACGCCGACCGCTCTCCGCGGTGGTTGTCCTCCGGCTCTCGGCCCATCAGCATCATCAGCAGTATTAACGACGAGTACGATGCTTACACGAGTCAACAAGGAGCTGTGGGACCCGGGGCCGACGTTGGCACCGACTGCCGGGAAGGGTTGTTTTCTCACCATAGCGACAAGCGGTCGGCTCACGGCTCACGGCCGAGTGAAGTGAGTGCTGATTCGGCTGAAGGCACTCATTCAACAAACAGGCTTTACTTGAGGGACAAAGTCATGGCATCGGAGAATGCATCCATGCTAACCTCGCCAAGTATATTTCATAAACAGACATCTTTGCAGCACGGCATGAAGAGCTCCCTGAATGACAGTGGCGTTGGTTTCTCAGAGCTGGACTGTGACCCTGCTACTCCAAACAAACCTTCTTTTACCAAGTGTCCTCCATCCCCTGACTCCACCAAAGCCTCTCTGGCAGTGAGAGCCGGTACTCTGAACACTTCTGCATCGGCCCAGATTCCACGTCCTGCCGCCCATTCCAGTCTTCCCAGGAAAAACAAGCCTACCTCATCTGCAGCCGTGGTCTGCAGCAGACAGGAAGGGAGACACGATGATGTCGTTGTGCTTCAGGGAAGCAGTCAGTTCGATCCCAGAGAAATTGTGTTTCTCTCTGCAGGTAAGCCACCAAGAAGTGACACGAGTAGTGTTTCCTCTAAGAGGCCCGGAGGGAACAGCAACAGCGTACCTCCGTCTTCCGCTCAGAGGGTTGTGGATGGTTGTGAGAAGTCCAGCGGCAGGAGAGGAGATACTCTCATCAAGCTGCCACGACTCACCCGAGGTGCGACGACTCTCGGAACCATTTCCGTTCCCCAGAATTCAGAATCAAAATGGGGTCACGAGGGCGCTTTGGTGACGGGTACCCTGAGGTTCTCCTCCTTGGGGAAAAGGTTGAATGGGCAGAAAAGCAGTGTGATATCTAGGTCTGGATCTGGAAACATCTCCCCTCCTGGTCCACCTGTTAGACAGCGGAGCCAAGACCTAAAGTCTGCAGTGTCTCCAAGTGCCTTAAAAACAAGCAGCGAGATTGGAAAGTTTCCATTCCCTAAAACATCAACCTCAGAGGAGGAATTCAAGATCAGGCTGCGGGCAGATTCATTCAGCCACAGAACATCTAGTTTAAAAACCGAACACGGTTTCACCAAGACATGTTCCAGCCTGAAGACACGAGGGAGCAAAGCGGAGTCTTCCAGGTACTACGGGAGTCTGATGTCTCTGGAGAGTCAAACTTTAGATGGGTCCAAGCGTGAGCTGTCCAGGGAGAGCAATGCTGCTACTTTAAGGAGCAACAGCAGATCCAACAGATCGGTTCCAAGACTCTGGGTTCCGGCCTCCAGCTCCACATCTGGTTCTTCCTCCCAAGTTTCTCCTGGCGTCTTTGCAACTGCAAGCAAACTGGGGCCGGTCGAAGGCAACAACAGCAGCTCTCGAGCAGCAACGTCAGGTGGTTCAAAGGTTCGTACTTTGTCCACCGGCAGTCCCAAGACCCCTCCCTCCTCACCTAAACCTCTCGATCACGTAGCCGGACGCAACACCGGCCTCCCTCCAACTGGGAAGTCCCCGGCTCGGTCGGGGCCAGCAGCCAAGACGGGAAGAGGCACCGTCATGGGCACCAAGCAGGCCATCAGCAGGGCGGCTAACAGCCGGGTTAGTGAGTTAGCCACCGGTAGCCAAAGGAAGCAGCTCAACAGGGGATCCACGGGAGAAACAGGAAGCGGTGGGACGACCGGTAGCATCATCGGGTCGCCGAGCAACACGCCGCTACCGTCGCCTTACAGCAAGATCACGGCGCCTCGGAGGCCGCAGCGCCACAGCAGCGGGCACGGCAGCGACAACAGCAGCGTCCTCAGCGGAGAGCTGCCGCCCGCCATGGGCCGCACCGCCCTGTTCTACCACAGCGGGGGCAGCAGTGGCTACGAGAGCGTGATCCGAGACAGCGAGACCACCGGCAGCGCGTCTTCGGCTCACGACGACTCCGTGAGCGAAACCGGAGCGTCGTCGTCGTCCAATAGGAGCAGAGTTTCTAAATCGCCCAAGAAGAGAGGAAACGGTGAGTCCGCTTTGCACTCGTCCTCCTCGCTCCTGTCCTGTTAGTGCTTCAGAGGTCAGAATATCTACTCATTAAGGTGCATCATTTTTGTACGTTTTGCTACGAATTCTGAATGAGAAGGTGTTGTTTACAGTGATGTGAACTTTTCACCACAATCAGCACAATATATTTTAATATTTTACATGTTAATGTGCACATGTTTTTAGCATGATGGTGTTAAAACTTCATCAGGATTTATCTAAAAATATAACACATTAACATGTATATTAGGATGAAATATGTTCAATATCATATTTTCATGAATGCTGAGCACATTGAAGCCTTCAGGTATTACATCTCTGATGTTTCACCGCATGCATCGATCTGTCTGTCGGCGTTATCGTCACATCGTCACATGATGGGACGATGTGACCTTCCAGCAGCTGATTGTGATTCATGCAGCAGGTCAGGCAGTCTGATGCATGATCCGCCTCATGAATAATTCATGAAGCCGCTGAGATTCCCCGTGTACATATCACACTCCAATTATCACTACACACTCCCTCCTCATCCACTCCCTCCTCGTCCACTACACACTCCCTCCTCATCACTACACACTCCCTCCTCATCCACTCCCTCCTCGTCCACTACACACTCCCTCCTCATCACTACACACTCCCTCCTCATCCACTCCCTCCTCATCACTACACACTCACTGTTGCTTCTAGTTTTAAAATGATAAAATGAATGTGTACAGCCGCTCTCTGACTGCCGTGTGTAGAAAGTAATTAAGATGAGATTGAGGTTGAGTGCGGTTTTTAAACGTTATCAGCAGCACAAATATTTGTTGCAGGTTTTGTTCGTTATAAACTGACGGAGAAGACGAGGCTAATTATAAATAATGAGCTGTGTGGGCTGTCATTAAGATGTCAAAAACTAAATATAACACGACTTCATCTGTTGTGACTCCCATCAGGTTTCCTGCGGCGCCGTCTGATCCCAGCTGCCCTCCCGGACGCCTCCTCTCTGGGCAGGAAGGTGGGGGGTCAGTGGGTGGACCTGCCCCCCCTGGGCAGCACCCTGAAGGAGCCCTTTGAGATAAAGGTGTACGAGATCGACGACGTGGAGCGCCTGCAGAGGAGGAGGGAGCTGGTGACGGGGTCAGAGGTGAGGCGGTCTCCATCTGTTCGGCTCTGTCTTCAGGAGAATAGTAACTAATGTCTGCCCTCTGCTGGTCCAGTCATCAGAACCAACAGTAATAATGTCTGCCCTCTGCTGGTCCAGTCATCAGAACCAACAGTAATAATGTCTGCCCTCTGCTGGTCCAGTCATCAGAACCAACAGTAATAATGTCTGCCCTCTGCTGGTCCAGTCATCAGAACCAACAGTAATAATGTCTGCCCTCTGCTGGTCCAGTCATCAGAACCAACAGTAATAATGTCTGCCCTCTGCTGGTCCAGTCATCAGAACCAACAGTAATAATGTCTGCCCTCTGCTGGTCCAGTCATCAGAACCAACAGTAATAATGTCTGCCCTCTGCTGGTCCAGTCATCAGAACCAACAGCGAAACACAGCTGAAAAATTCTGCTTCGTCAACAAAAACTCACTTTTGAGAGTTTTGTTAATGTTTGCAGAGAAAGTCCTTCGGAACATTTTGTATTGTGTTGTAGTTGTTGTAAAAGTAGAATGAAAGGAAGTATCTACATCTGTTAACGCCTTGTTGACCTTCAGTGTGTTGATTTATTGTCTTTGTCTTCTGTCTGCAGCCGTTCCACGACGTTGAAAAGGTGAGTTCTTCTTTTAAATCAAATCTTAGTTGATTTACTATAAAGGATTTCTCTGAAAATATGAAGAATATCTTTCAATGAATCAGATGATCAAACATAGAAATAATCCCTTTACAAGTATTTATATTTATCTGAGGACTAAACTGACAAACATCTTTATTTGGAACAAAATGTTAAGTTCTAAATGAATAAACGAGTAATAATAAAATAAAAAGCCACATGAATAAATAGTATAAAATATATAAATGAAGCAATAATATGTGAACAAACTCATTATTACACAAATGTATTTCATCGTTTTATAGGAGTTCCTTTTTATTCAATAATGTACTTTTTATCTCTTTAATGGCTTCATTGTTGGTCATGCTAACAGGAGCTAACGGCTAATGGAGGTAGCAGGTGCTGAGCACCTGATTGGTGAGAGGTGAGGGGGCGGAGACCATAATGCCGTCATTAACAGTCATTTATAATACCGTAAATATAAGAAAGCTCTGACTTCTGTCTGAACTTTACTTTGGTGAATGCGTTTTTAATTTAATTGAATAATGAGCTTTATTGTGAAACGTCTTTATAATAAAGTTTCAGCAAATCTAAATGCAAACAACTAAATGGATAAAAATAATACCTGCAGCAATAACAGAAAGCTGTCAGCGTTACCTGGTTCCTCCTCCTACACCTGTAAATAGAGGCAACACTGATCCACCTCGGTGTCACCTGGTCCTCTTCAGTCCTTAATCCTCCTCCACAGTTAGCAGATTAGCGCTCATGCTAATTTTACCTGCAACTGGCTGCTAATCAAACTCAGAGTGAAGCGGGTCAGCAGGCCCCCGTTCCTCCTGAGATCCTCTACAGACCAGCAGACGGTCTTCAGAGTCTAAAGGGGGACCTCAGCAGCTTGTAATTGGTGTGTTGGGGGGTCCTCAGGGTCTGGTCTACTTCAACGCCCGGCTGAGGATGCTGGAGAAGAGGCAGCAGCAGATCAGAGAGCTGAAGAGCAAACACGAGAGGCTGAAGGAGGAGCTGGAGGAGACCAAGACCCGACTGATGCTGGACCCCAGCAAGTGGAGCAGAGAGTGTGAGTACAGTCCTGTAGACCTGTATCCTGTTGACCCGAAGACCTGAAGTCCTGTAGACCTGAAGTCCTGTAGACCTGAAGTCCTGTAATCCTGTAGTCTGTAGTCCTGTAGTCCTGTAGTCCTGTAGTCCTGTGATCCTGTAGTCCTGTGGTCCCTTGGTCCTGTAGTCCTGTAGTCCTGTAGTCCTGTAGTCCTGTAGTCCTGTGATCCTGTAGTCCTGTGGTCCCTTGGTCCTGTAGTCCTGTGATCCTGTATTCCTATGGTTCTTTGGCCCTATGGTCCTGTATCAAAAATATCAGTGTATCCCAGAATGCCCTGTATCCCTTTTATTAAATATTTTTAACACTAACCCATCTCTTCCTGTCTGTGCCCCCCTCCAGTCGACGTAGACCAGGATCTGGACCAGGAGTCCCAGGAGTACCTGGAGGCACTGGCTCAGGCCACGGCAGAGCTGGAGTACTGCGTCAACCTCTGCAAGTCCCGCGTCATGATGGAGACCTGCTTCGACATCGCGGTGACGACGACGGCCGCCGCCGCCATGCAGGGAGGACAGCAGGAGGTGGAGGTGTGAGGTACCTGGTTCTGTCTCCTGTGGACACCAGTGGTACTGCAACAGACCTCCATTAGAACCATTCACGTGACTAACGACACTAACGACTCACGTGACTAAGAACACTAACGACTCACGTGACTAAGAACACTAACGACTCACGTGACTAACGACACTAACGACTCACGTGACTAAGAACACTAACGACTCACGTGACTAAGAACACTAACGACTCACGTGACTAAGAACACTAACGACTCACGTGACTAAGAACACTAACGACTCACGTGACTAAGAACACTAACGACTCACGTGACTAAGGACACTAACGACTCACGTGACTAACGACACTAACGACTCACGTGACTAAGAACACTAACGACTCACGTGACTAAGAACACTAACGACTCACGTGACTAAGAACACTAACGACTCACGTGACTAAGAACACTAACGACTCACGTGACTAAGAACACTAACGACTCACGTGACTAAGAACACTAACGACTCACGTGACTAACGACACTAACGACTCACGTGACTAACGACAATAACGTGACTAAGAACACTTATGACTCACTTGCCTCACAACATTAAAGACAGAATGTCTTCCTTTTAGTTTCACGCGGGACATGAACAGCGGTCTCTGACTGTGCAGCTGTCCTCCATGTGTGGACTCTTTACGCTGACCGTCTCATAAGGACTCGGCTGGTTTCTATCGGGACCAGTTCGTCAGACGGCGACCAGTCTTAGATGAGACCTGGTTGAAAAGAGACTGTAGAACCAGCTCCATTATGGCGTCCGTGAGTCCTCGTAGAACGTTGTCTCAGTGATGCTGGTTCACTGACACAGCAGCTGGTCGTCAGTTACTTCCCATTCAAGAGGAGGAGACAGCTTCTGCAGCCTGACGACTAAAGAGGTGATTCGTTGTCCCAGATGATGTCACAGAGACACTCTGACATCATCGGATCAGCTGACTGAACAACCCAACATCTTTCAGACGAAGTGAAACCTTCTGGAAACCCAGAAGAAGAACTGGTTTGTGGAGACAGACGCGTTGAGGACGACTGGTGGACGTCTTTCTGATGGACTTGTGGTCTTTTGTTGTCGTCCAATCACAGCGGAGGAACAACCTGCTCTGGAAGTGCCTTTATATTTAGTATCTTGTTTAATAGGTGAAGTTTTATTTTCCTTATTTATTAAGTTTTACATTTTTTCTGGTGCTGATGTTGAAAACAAACTTCTAATTTATCCGTTATGCAAAAAGATGATGTGACAGTTTATATGATGAATAACAGGCTTTAAGATATTCATAGTTCAGTGTTTTACTGCAAACCTTTTGTCTTTTGGATTATTTTGATTCACTCCGAGTTTCACAATGAAACGTTTTTAGAGTCAGAGAGACGTCCTCGTCTCTGACGTCCATCATGATCCCGTCCAAACTAAATGTCTCTCTTCAAGACATCTGGAGACATTTTCATCAGAACGTCTTCAATTCAGAAACCATGAAGAAGAACGGAGGGACAAAAAGACAACGAGGTCAATTTCCTGTTTGACTAGAGTTATTCCTTTACCTCCTGAGAGCTGCTCTCTCTGTCTCTCTCTCTCTCTGTCTCTCTCTTTGTCTCTTTGTCTCTCTCTCTCTCTGTCTCTCTCTTTGTCTCTCTCTCTCTTTGTCTCGCTGTCTCTCTCTCTCTTTGTCTCTCTCTGTCTCTCTCTCTCTCTCTTTGTCTCTTTGTCTCTTTGTCTCTCTGTCTCTCTCTCTCTTTGTCTCTCTCTCTCTCTCTTTGTCTCTTTGTCTCTCTCTCTCTCTTTGTCTCTCTGTCTCTCTCTCTCTCTCTCTCTCTGTCTCTCTCTTTGTCTCTCTGTCTCTTTGTCTCTCTCTCTCTTTGTCTCTCTGTCTCTCTCTCTCTCTTTGTCTCTCTCTGTCTCTCTCTCTCTCTCTTTGTCTCTTTGTCTCTTTGTCTCTCTGTCTCTCTCTCTCTTTGTCTCTCTCTCTCTCTCTTTGTCTCTTTGTCTCTCTGTCTCTTTGTCTCTCTCTCTCTTTGTCTCGCTGTCTCTCTCTCTCTTTGTCTCTCTCTGTCTCTCTCTCTCTCTCTTTGTCTCTTTGTCTCTTTGTCTCTCTGTCTCTCTCTCTCTTTGTCTCTCTCTCTCTCTCTTTGTCTCTTTGTCTCTCTCTCTCTCTCTTTGTCTCTCTGTCTCTTTGTCTCTCTCTCTCTTTGTCTCGCTGTCTCTCTCTCTCTTTGTCTCTCTCTGTCTCTCTCTCTCTCTCTTTGTCTCTCTGTCTCTCTCTCTCTTTGTCTCTCTCTCTCTCTCTCTTTGTCTCTTTGTCTCTCTGTCTCTCTCTCTCTCTCTTTGTCTCTCTGTCTCTCTTGTCTCGTCTTCATTCAAACATTCTCAGTTTCTTTTTAAAGTTGATGAATTGAAGGTTTTCTTCTTCTTTGACTTTCACATTCAAGTCTGTTCAGAACATTTTTAATTGTTTTTAAAGTGATGTGAGACCTTTAATGATTTTTGATTTATTTTGTTACTGTACAGTTTTCTAATCGTTTGTAAAGAGAAAAGCGTGGAACAGAGAAATGTTCAGAGTCCAACATGTTGATAAAGATCAGTTACAGTGTTTTTATTATTGATGTCCTAGAAGAGAATGACGTTGAACACTTGAATCAAACCTTTTATATTTATACATACCTTATATATAACTTATATATATATTATACAACGTCCTAAATGTGCCGTTTGTCCCACAGAAGTCAGGGATGATTCATTCATAGTTTCCTTTATTCATGGAGTTTGTATCTCAGCTGATATTCGTCCTGCTGTCTGTCCGTCACATCTCTTCCTGACATTTCAGACGCGTGGGCCTTAAACCCTCCACAGTCGCCTGCGTCAGGAGATAAACTGGAATCTAAATGTCAGCTGAGCGTCTCTCTGGAAACACACGAGGTCTGAAGATCCAAAGTCTCATCCCAAAACTGAAATATCATCAGATATCAGGCCGCGAGAGGACAGAGGAGACGTCCTGTTTATGTGGTTTTCATGCTGTCCAGGTAGAAATGATCATTTTAAAAGTACCATGAAGTAATTCAGATAACTTCATCGGACTGTTGGTCGTTATCTGAATGCTCCTTGTGACCCTCAGTGCTGACCAGTGAAAGGTGTGACCACGTTCTCACTTTCTTAAACGTGACGTTTTAGAGTCATTTCATTTGGTCTTCACTTCTCAAAGGTTCAGGTGACGATTTGGAGCGATGGTCCCCACAAGAACAGACAAACGCGTGCGTGTGTGTGTGTGTGTGTTAGGTGGACAGCAGATGGTCCCCTCTTGGGGATGTCAGTCAGCAGATCGTTGGTGTGTGAAGCAGCTCTCAGCTGATTGGTCGCAGCAGATCATCAGTGTTTACTGAAATGAATATTCATTAAAGTCTCCGTGTTTTAATGAATATTCATTAAAGTCTCCGTGTTTTAATGAAGCTGTTTAACGATCAGACCGCTTCGTGTGTGATGAGACGTCTTCACTTCCTGTTTACACCTCTCTGGTCTCCATGGTAACCAGGATGACACGGCTTGTCATCGACTCGTTTCGGAGTAAAACTTAATTAGTGTTTGTCACATGACCTGCTCGCCATGGAAACGCTCGCCGCCCGTTAGCTGTCAGCTGATTGGTCCAAACAGAGAGCCGACCTGAAGACTTGAGTCTTTAATCTGTGAATACACATAAACACACACATATATGTGTGTGTTTACACATATATTATATTATATATTATATTATATTATACTATATTATATTATATTATATTATATTATACTATATTATATTATATTATATTATACTATACTATACTATATTATATTATACTATATTATACTATATTATATTATATTATATTATATTATATTATATTATATTATACTATATTATATTATATTATATTTATGTCCCGTATTTCTGTGAGACGTCTCATCTGAACATAGAAACTTTATTCCTGAGGATCATTTCATTATTTTCACTTCTCTGATTCATAACTTCATAAACTGAAGATCTTATTTTAGTGAAAGTACTTCATTCAACATGTCACTGAAGTAAAAGTACAACATAGTACATTTACTGAAGTACTAAACTCAAGTACTATCTGAGGTACTTTTCTTTAGTATTTTAATCTTCTTACTTTACGTCTCAGAGTAAATATTGTACTTTTACTGCTTTACGTTCATGTGAAGTCTTTAGTTACTTCAAATTATTAATAAACTCATAAATAATGACGTATGATTATTGATTAGCAGCAGAATATAAAGTTGCAGCATTAAAGTGATGAACACAATAATATATAGAATATTCTGCAGGAGTACTTTTACTACTTTAAGTATATCGTGATGATAATTGTGTACTTTGACTTTGGTGGGATGGAAAGAGAACAGTGTGTGTTCTTCATCCTTCATGGGTTCTGCACAGAGCTTTGTTCCTCAGTGACAGAGGAAGAGGAGGAGGAGGAGGAGGAGGAGGAGGAGGAGGAGGTCACTGAACGCCTCCTTTGTGTCCTCCGGGCTCTGCAGCGAGGGGACGCAGCGATCCTCCCCGACAGCACGCGGAGAATCCCGGCTTCATCAGCCACCGCGGCCGGCGGGAGGAGGAAGGAGAAGTTGAACACAGAGAGACTAGAGGAGGAGGGGGGGGGGGGGGGGGGGGGGGGGGGGCAGGAGTCTGCATCTCCAGACGCATAATTGTCTCTGACAGAACCGGGATCGATCTGATCCGCATTAATCCCGGATCATGGATCTTCGGTCACACCTCGGGTCCGCTGCCGACGTGTCGCATCACATCAGCGCGGAGAACTGCTACGAGCTGCTGACTAAAGCCAAGAGCGACGGCGCGGAGGGCGTGAAGGACCGGGTCTACGGCTACATGAGCGACCACTACCTGGAGGTGCTGCGGACCCCCGGGGTGTACGGCCGGCTGACGGCCGAGGAGAGGGAGCGCATCCTGGCGCGGAGGATGGAGGGGACGAAGGTGCTGGCGGTGGCCGAGAGCAGCGAGGGGAGCCGGGAGAGCAGCCCGGAGGACTCCGCCCACCGGCGGGTGTTGTTCCTCGACCCGGAGACCCGGAGGTGGGAGGTGCTGACCAGCCTGCCGGAGGAGATCCCGGCTAGGGGCTCTGAGATGTGCACCCTGTACAACTACCTGTTCGTGGCGGGGGGGATCTCAGACCGGGTCTCCAGCTCCAAAGCCTCGGACCGGGTCTTCTGCTTCAACCCGCGGACCGGCCTCTGGAGCCAGATCCGCCCGCTGACCCAGCCCCGCTGCCAGCTCAGACTGGTGTCAATGGACGGACACCTGTACGCGGTCGGAGGGGAGTGTCTGTTCACGGTGGAGCGCTACGACCCGCGCGCGAACCGGTGGACTCCGGTGGCCCCGCTGCCCAAAGGCTCCTTCGCTGTGGCGCACGAGGCGACGTCGTGCGGCGGCTCGCTGTTCGTGTCCGGCGGCTCGCTCTTCTACCGGCTGCTCCGGTACGACTCCCGCCGGGACGAGTGGGAGGAGTGTCCGTTCAACGAGAGCCGGCGGCGGTCCACCGACATGGTCGCGCTCCGCGGCCTCGTGTTCCGCTTCGACGTGGACCGGGAGCGCGCGGAGGTGAACGTGTACAAGTACAACACGGTGGTGAAGGTGTGGCATGGAGGCGCGTGCTTCGCGCTCCGCGACCCGCTGCCGTTCCGCTGCGCGGTACTCGGGGACCGGATCTACTGCGTGAACCGGAGCCAGACGCTGCAGTTCGAGGTCCGGGAGGACCGGGAGGACTTCCTGCCGGAGGTGCTGCCGCCCCCCGCAGAGACCAGGGGGGCCCTGGTGCCCTTCGTCCTGTCTCTGAACCGAGACCCCTGATCCGTCCCGGTCTCTCTGGTCCCTGACTCTCTGGACTCTCTGGTCCCGGTCTCTCCGGTCCTGGTCTCAGACTTTAAATAACTGCTGTGCCTTTTTCCCCACGCGGCTGTGAAAGCTGACAGGTTGCTGCTTTTTAATATTTAATGCAGTTTTGTGGTTCAGAAGATGAAAACATCACTGTGACGTCACTGATAACTGATCATGACGTCATCGATGACATTGATAAGAAATATGATAAAAACAGCTGGTGAAGATCACGTGCTGCGATAGAAAGCTCCAGACCCTGAACGCACCTTTACTGGGACAAAGGGAACTCTCTCTGGAGCTTTCAGCATCTCATGGTCTTCCTCATGGTCTTCCTCATGGTCTTCCTCATGGTCTTCCTCCGCACAAGAAACTCTCAAATTATTGTTTGAATCTTTTTGTGAAACATTTGAATTTATGTAAAACGTAATTTTGACTCAAACTGTTTCCAGATTCATAAAACACACGAAGAAGAAGAATGTCATTATGTTGTGAGAGTTCAAATAAAGAAAACTTTATTCATCTTAAAGGGATAAAGGGACTTTAATGAACCAATGAGAACGCAGCATGTCACATGACCAGATGATGCTTCCAGCTGATATAATATTTAGCAATTTTTCCACCATTAATAATCAGAAAACGTTCAGATCATTTTATTTTAATATACACGTTTAGCAAAGTATTCAGATTTACTTCATTAGAAATACTACAATGCAAGTATTATCTGCAAAATGTACTTCAATCATAAAGTACAAGTAGTTATGTTATTATTAAAGATGTTTGTTCAATAAATAATATTTCATGTTTTCTAAGATTGTTTTCTTTGGTGTAAAATGAATTATTAATATTTGTTTATGAGGAGAATAAAATCAAAACCGTTTGAAGAAAAAGGTCATAAAGTAGATTTAATTAGAAAGAAGTTTAAAATATAGTGTTATAATGAACAACAAGTTAAACAGAAAGTATTCATATTTAACGTTCCAGAGATTGAGATTCATGTTGAAGAAGTTCTAAATGAAAAGTTATATTTAAATTTACCAAAAGAACTGTAATATTTCAAAATGAAGGAATATTTTATGAGAAAAGTTGATTTATTTCAGGTCCTGATGCTGCAGAGAACCGATCAGGAGTCAGTTAGAGGCAGGAAGCGCTCTGATGTTCTTCGTTCTTCTCTTTGGCCACTAGGGGCAGCAGAGCTTCACTCTGCTCTTCGTCTGCTTTGGTCTCCACCGACTCTTCTTCACTGAACTCAACAGACTCCATCACTAGTTAAAGGATGTAGAACCTTTTCATCGGCAAACTAGAGCGCCTTCAAAATAAAGTTCATCTCTGAACAGTCTTGTGTGGTGTTCAGGGTACTACACTGATCGTGGGGCATCAGGGAACTAAACTCATGAGTAGTATATAACCCTGATAGAACCTTTGGACCTAAAGTCAGAGTTTTATGAAGTTGTATTTAAATAAACACGGAACATTTCCATAAAGAAGTAATTGAGCCAATAATGAAACTCTGACGAGTCGTCTGAAGCAGAATCACAGCGTTTATTCTGTAATATTACATTCATCAGTTTCAACGTTATGAAACATAAACAGAGTTTAAAGACAAGAACGAGCAGGAAGTTCAAACTAAAAGGTACAAAATAAAATCAATCTCACAGTTTTAACGTCGGTTCCTTCTCAGCTTGTTTCAACATTTCTAAAGAGAACAAAGTCTTTCACAAGAAAAACATTCAAGGAATGAAAAAGAAAAACCTTCTTACGTTTTAAATCTCTGATTTAACTTGAAGCAAAACAAATGATTTAGAGACCTGAGTCAGGACCTCCAGAGACCAGCAGGCCTGAGACCCGGGTCTTTGGGTTTCAGGCCTGAGATCCAGGTCTTTGGGTCTGAAGCCTCAGACCCAAAGACCTGGGTCTGAAGCCTCAGACCCAGGTCTTTGGGTCTTAGGGAGGAAGGTTCTGGTCCTCACATGGTGAAGGACGACCCGTTTTCACTGGATCCGTCCACCGAGCGGCGGGTGGACACGTAGATCTCGGAGGTGACTCTGGAGAAGCGTCGTGGGGCGATGTACTTCTTCCCCAGACAACACAGGTCTAGGACGATCCTCCTGAAGTGGTTCCTGAACTTCACCCCGACGAAGGCGTACAGCACCGGGTTCAGGCAGCAGTGCAGGTAGGCGACGGTCTGCGTCACCGTCTTGGCCGCCTGTAGGACGTCCGACTCCTCGCAGGTCCGCAGCTGGAACATGTCGGCGGTCTCGTAGAGCAGCGTCAGGTTGTAGGGCAGGTGGCAGACCACGAACACCACCACCACGGCCAGAACCACCCGCACCGCCTTGTGCCGCTGGAAGTTCTTGGCCCTCAGCAGGGTGGCGACGACGGCGCTGTAGCAGACGACCATGACGAGCAGCGGCAGGAAGAAGCCCACGGCCAGCTGGGTGCTGGGGACCGCCACCTTGGTCCTCCAGGCCGTGGCGTTGTCCGCGAACTGGAGCTCGCAGACGTAATGCGGAGGTCCGGAGGTCCGGTTCGTCTCCTGCTCCTCGTACATGAAGGTGTCCCTGCTGTGGGACGGCTCGTACCAGTTGTAGAAGCAGAAGGTCGGGACGGACAGCAGCAGCGCCGCGGACCAGACGGCGGCGCAGATGAGGCGGCTGTAGGGCAGCGAGCGGCGCCCGAAGCTGCGGCGGGCCTGGACGATGGCGACGTAGCGGTCGGCGCTGATGCAGGCGAGCAGCAGCATGCCGCCGTACAGGTTCACGCTGTAGGAGCCGCGCAGCAGCTTGCAGGCCACCGGCCCCATCGACCACGACGACAGCTCGTTGTAGACGATGAGCGGCAGCGACGCCACAAACAGCAGGTCGGCCACGGCCACGTTCAGCAGGTACACGTCCGTCATGGACTTGGTCCTCTTGTAGAAGGCGTAGGTGACGATCACCAGGCCGTTGCCCACGAAGCCCAGGATGCAGATGATGGAGTGGACGTACGGGCCGACCACCAGCTCCACGCTCGTGTTCTTCTGGTGGGAACAAGGTCCGACCAGCTCGTAGTCGTAGTCGTAGTCGGAGTCGTTGGAGTCCATGTAGTATTCATAATCCGATTGGTTGGACATGTTGTCCTCCGAGTAGTTCATCGTCTTTCTCCTGTGAAGAACAGAGAGAGAACGTCAAACAGTTGTGTTCCAGTTTAATCATCACAGTGTGAAGTACAGTTTGACTCACACGTCTCAGAGTCAGTGAGCAGACGTCAAGCAGCGCGTTCACGTGAACGGAGCGTCAAAGCGTTTCACTGTGACGTCACGGCGAGCGAGGAGCTTCACTCTGAGTGTTATTTACATTTGACACGAGGTCTTTTTGAGTGTTCATCAAAATGAACTCTTTAAGTTACTCTTCATGAGTGTTGAACCTTCTTCACACTAAGTGTTGATTAAGAAATGACTCTAAATACAGTTGATTTATAACTCACAGAGTTAAAACACATTTCCTCTTGTGTTTACTCCCTCAGTGTAATTCTATAACACCTTATTTTCAATTGAGTCCGTTTTAACTCTTCAACACTTTGAAGAGTTTTCTACTTTAACATGTCCAGCTGACACTTAAACAATAAAACTAAACAAGAAAGAACAACAAACAACAAACACCATGATGTCATATCTTCATAACAGTTTATTAAAAATAGAAACATTTAGTTTGCATACAATGTTTCATCATCAGTGTAGATTCTAGTGTAACTCCCGTGTGTTGTTGTTAAAGACACTGAAACGTGTGTTTCAGTGCATTTAGAGAACACAGAGGACGGTTTGAGCCATTTCCACCAAGAACAAACTATCATCTGCAATCTACCAGCAGGAGTTCAAATTACATCTTTAAAGGACAGATTCACAGATTTCTACCGTTATTTAAATGTCTCATGGTGTAAATCTAACTGCACTCACATGTGGAATGAAAACAT
This sequence comes from Pholis gunnellus, assembly GCF_910591455.1. Lineage (NCBI taxonomy): Eukaryota > Metazoa > Chordata > Actinopteri > Perciformes > Pholidae > Pholis > Pholis gunnellus. The sequence goes on along the minus strand of NC_136546.1, from coordinate 21,256,883 downwards.
ATCGCTACAGATACAATAGATTAAAGTGACTCGTGGCTCTATTGGTGTCTTGGTAGATGATAGAAAGACGTCTATAAGTTGAAGAACAATAACTTTATTTTAACCAACGCAGAGAAATCATCAGAGGAAACAACGAGTCAAGTCTTTACAGGCAAAAACTGTACAAACTAACAATTCTTCGTATTGAACAGACAAATCCAATCTGACAGACAACGTGTTGAGTTCAGCCCTAAAATAAATAAATATATATAAATATATATATATTTCCCACAAGCGTGAAGAACAGATGAGCTTGAAGAGAGTTTCTGTCACCTTTCCTCCGGTTAGGTTCCTTCACATCATCGTCTCACCTGGTTTCTTCGCCAACGCTGATTTTTGAACAGTGAAACTTTGATTTGTGTTTAATCACATGATCTGTAAAAACAAAGTGAAATGACTTCATGACATCACAATTCACTCTGAGACACTGAAGCTAATTTAACACTAACTAGCTTCTGTCAAACATTAAACGACTGAATGTAATCAGACACAATATAACGCTCACGGTACTAACAAACTGATTCAGTTTAACAGACAGAAAATAAACGATTAATTTAAACTAATTGGCTTTAAAGTGAATCCTTGTAGGAGTGCACTCAGAGGATAACATCACAACTCCACACACACACACACTATACTGGTGTATTTACTATTCACTGTCATCTATGGACACTGAGAACAATCACATTGACCTCTGGCCCACGTTGTGGAGTTTGATGTTAGCTAGTTAGCCTAGCTAACTTAAAGTGCGAGCACATTTGAGCTAACGTTAGCTTTCAACTCGGTCAGGTTAGCCTTCTGCTATTCGCTGTTTCAAGACACAAAAACAACTGCAGTCTATGTTGAACGACAACATTAAGTTATTCTAATTATTCCTTTCTGCTGAAATGCCAACATGTGTTTTCATGAGTGATTCAGAGAAACTTACCTCTAAGTCTGTGGAGAGGAGCAAAATGGCGGGCGAAGCTCAGGATCCTTTGAAAGGAGGTGGGAGGAGCAGTGAACAATGACATCAACACTGAGAGCGGTTTACTCCTGCTGCTGTTGTAATAACTCTGAAAGAGTCAACGTACTTTGACTCTGAATGTTTGACTCTGGGGAATTAGCTGTGTAGAGATAAGAAGCTGTACATGGAGGGACTTAGGACCCAGGGGAATGTAGGGGAAGCATGAACCTGTAGTCTGTGCCGTGGCAGCAACGCGCAGCATGAGGAAGCTAAGCTAACAAAGAGTTCAGAGCCGTTTGTTCTCTCGTGCTGATATGTTCATTTAAAAACACGACAACATGTACAAACACGCACACACACACACACACAAACACACAATAAAAAAAATAATGCGTTAAAGTTCCCAGCACTAATATAATTATATAATGATGTACATACATATATACATACATATTATATATATTAATAAAACTGCATTTAAGACTCAGACCGTCTCAGTGTGAATCCTGCAGCTTCTTATAAAAACCTGTTAAAGAGTCAGAATCTAAAGTATTTGTTCCTTCAGGTTCCTCAGGTCCCTTCAGGTTCCTCAGGTCCCTTCAGGTCCCTCAGGTTCCTCAGGTCCCTTCAGGTCCCTCAGGTTCCTCAGGTCCCTCAGGTTCCCTCAGGTCCCTTCAGGTCCCTCAGGTTCCTTCAGGTTCCTTCAGGTCCCTCAGGTTCCTCAGGTCCCTCAGGTTCCCTCAGGTTCCTTCAGGTCCCTTCAGGTTCCTTCCGGTTCCTTCAGGTTCCTTCCGGTCCCTCAGGTTCCCTCAGGTTCCTCAGGTTCCTTCAGGTTCCCTCAGGTTCCTCAGGTTCCTTCAGGTCCCCTCAGGTCCCCTCAGGTCCCTCAGGTTCCTCAGGTCCCCTCAGGTCCCTCAGGTCCCTCAGGTTCCTTCCCACTGGTTCTGTCTGTGGTGGAGTCTGCTGTAATGAAGCGTAACTCAGAGGTGTGGAGATGATGTGAAAGTGGCTCAGCAGCGAGTTCTCTACGAGTGTTCCAGTTGTGGTTGAAGGAGGCGATGTTTGTTCTCAGGTGTCTGAACACTGAGAGGAAGTCTGCAGAAAACCAGGTCAGAGGAGACGAGTGACCCAGATAGAGTCCTCTTCACTCACATCAGAGACACCGTCTGGGTCTCAACGTCTCAACGTCTCGATCACAAGACGCACAAGAGACGTTCAGACTGAACGACACAAAGAGACGTTTACAGACGTGGACCAGAGACACCTTCATGAGGAGAAAGAGGAAAAAACAAGTGCAGCTGAGAAAGTAACCTATATAAATATAAATATATATAAATATAAATAAATATAAATAAATATAAATATATATAAATATAAATATATATAAATATATATAAATATAAATATATATAAATATAAATATAAATATATAAAAATATAAATATATATAAATGTATATAAATATAAATATATATAAATATATATAAATATAAATATATATAAATGTATATAAATATAAATAAATATATATAAATATATATAAATATAAATAAATATAAATATATATAAATATATATAAATGTAAATAAATATGTATAAATGTAAATAAATATGTATAAATATATATAAATATAAATATATATAAATATAAATAAATATAAATATATATAAATAAATATAAATATATATAAATATATATAAATGTATATAAATATGTATAAATATAAATAAATATAAATGTATATAAATATATATATATATAAATATAAATGTATATTTTCACACATTTAATAAGAGTCTGTGACTCTAATGAACCGATCACTTTAGTTCCTCAAACACTTCACCGTGTTGATCAGCTGATCTCTGATCAGACTAAATGATAATCTTTAGAATATTGTATATTATATATTAGTAGTATAATGTGTTCTAATAGTGAACCCTGGTTTCTTAAAGAGACAGTGACATGCAGAGCGACGCTGCAGAGCACCTTTAATAAAGAGTTTATTTCAGCAGAGAGAAGTTTAAATGTTCTCACAAACATTTAAAACAACTTTATTGAACAAAAAGCTTTTCTATTGTGAGACGTGTTCCTCAAACGCCTCGTTGTTCTGCCCTCAGCTTCTTTTTGTCCGCTCTGACTTCCCGTATTTCAAACGTCAACAACAACAGCAGTCTTCTTCTTCTGTTAAATGTCACTTCACCTGCTGAGTCAGCTGTTCAGGTACAGGACGTGTGTTTAAGGACTTCCTGTAAATCACAGTACTTCCTTAAACAGCGTTGTACTTCATGTGTACCTCAGTGTTTCCCTCCGTTACACCAACTAAACATCAGGAGGCTCTGCAGCCACGATGTGTCATAGAAATAAATGTTTTGATGTTCAGTTGTTTTGCTGACTGTGTGGATATATTTTATATAAATATAAAGCTGTACACAGAGAAACACTGCAGAGGTATTCAGTATCAGTACACATGTACAAGTACACTGCATTCACAATCCTACTGACATATATACATCCATGTGTGTGTGTGTGTGTATGTTACATACACACACACACACACACACATGGCCGTCCTTCAATCAGAGGATCGGCGGTTCGCTCCTCGTGCCGACGTGTCCTCGAGCAAAACACTTGAACCCCGAACGCTGCTGTGACCCGAAGAGATGAACCGCAAGACGCTACGCGTCTGTAAATGACTGTAATGTGTATATTACTGTAATATCATTTATATATATTTATATGATAAATATGTATTTATATGATATATATGTATTTATATATATTTATATGATAAATATGTATTTATATATATTTATATGATAAATATGTATTTATATTATGTATTTATAGTATGTATGTATATTTATTATTTCACCATTAGAGATCAAATAAAAACACAAAAGAAACAGAAAACTAGAAATAAAAAGCAGAACTCACAGCGATGAAGTTTCCCTCCACGTCCGTACAGATGATGAAGAGGATGAAGAGGATGAAGATGAGGCGGCTGCTCGACGTCAAACACTGAAACACTGCTGACTAACGGGAAACGTGTCTGACATCTCATTCAATTCTTCCTCTTTCTCACACACACACACACACACACACACACACACACACACACACACACACACACACACACACACACACACACACACACACACACACACACACACACACACACACACACACACACACAGGTTTCTCTGCAGACGGTGCGTTCAGGTGTCTCTGATATAATCGGAGCATAAAGACAGAGATGAGATTTAAAGTTGGTGGTTTGAAGTCTGACAAACAGGAAGTGATGAACGCAGCGTGTTGAAGGTTTCTGGATGAAATATAACGTTTCATATTCAAACAGCTTCACACGAGAAAACATTTGTCTACAAATAAACTCAAAATGTAAAATGAATAAAACGAGGAAACATTTAGACGGAGATCAAAGAGACGAAGCGTCAAACTGTGTTTAATGCAGCAGAGTTCACACGTTCATCATTTCAATATTCAAACACGTAATAATCATAAAGATAAATGTTTAATACATTTAAACGTATTAAATATGTTCCACTTTAAAAGATAAACAGATTTTAGTATTTATATTTAACTGATGAGTGGAACATTAGAACGCTGTCGTTCATATTTTAATAAAGTAAAAGAAACGTCACATTAAAGCTGCGTTAACCCTTTAATAACCTCACAGAGGGACCACACGGGAAACAATACAAATCCATTTATTATTAGAAGAACACAGACTTCAATACGGAGCAGGAGGAAGAGGTGCATGATGGGAGCTCAGGCCACCTCCTCCATGTAGTCGGCTCCGTGACTCTGACTGAGCTGAGAGATGCTCAGGTCCTGAGTGCTTTCATCAAACTGTAGAAGAAACACACGAGGCTTTAAAGAGACGGGACACGCGGGAGAGAGGACGTGGGGGGGAGCAGGGAGAGAGCGGGAGGAAGTGGGAGAGAGAGGGAGGAAGTTAGAGAGAGGGAGAGAGCGGGGAGGGAGAGAGCGGGAGAGAGAGGGAGGAAGAGGGAGGAAGTGGGAGAGAGAGGGAGGAAGTGGGAGGAAGTGGGAGAGAGAGGGAGGAAGAGGGAGGAAGTGGGAGAGAGAGGGAGGAAGTGGGCTCACCTTGTCGCTGACGTCGGGTCCCTCGATGGAGACTTCCTCGATCTCCTCCCCGATACTGAGCTCGCTCTTCGAGAGGTCTGAACGATGGCTGCAACAAACACATCAACTGCTCTGTTAAAGTCAACCTGCAGCACATGAACACAAACCACAGAAACCACAGAAGAAGAGTTAAACACACAGTCGGTCTCACCTGTTGAAGTCGTCGTCGTATTCGACGTCGTCATCTGTGAAACGTTTGAAAAAAGAAACATTTTGAATCCCAAAAAGATCAAACGATGCAACTCTTTGCAGACGACCCTCTTCTCTTACTAACAGAAACACGTTTTCAAACCTATTTATAGTTTAAATTATTATAATTATGTGATTTTCCAGCTGTTATGTCGCGATGAAGCGGCCGTGAAAGCAGCTTCCTTCTTACCTTTCACAATAAATGGTTTGAATCGTACCTAGATGCAGAGATCCGGTCTTATCTTTGGGGGCCTTTGAGTCTCTGAACCCTCTGGAGGCTCCTGCAGGAGGAAACACAGCAGCACCAGGTTCATGTAGTGAATCACTGTTTAAGCTAACGTTAGCTCCACGCTTCTATGCTCATTTGCATATTGACGACATCATCGAGCATCGTTTGCACGAAGCTTCGTGGTCGTGTTGAGTTGGACTGACCGTTCCTGCTGTGGCTCTGCTCTGAGGTGCTGCTTCCGCCTCCTGGTCCCGGTCCTGGTCCTGGTCTCGGGGCCTCTGACAGGGACCCTGCTGGACTCCCTCTGGTCCCGGAGGACTCCACCTTCCTGGAATACAGGATGAAGATGGAGGTCAAGAGGGACACCGACAAACAGACGATGGATCTGAGGATGTGGAACGTTTGATGCCTGAAGCTCACCTGAGCTCAGAGATACGATCCTCAGCAGGAAGGACAGACAGACAGAGAGAGAGAGAGAGAGACAGAGAGAGAGAGAGAGAGAGAGAGAGAGAGACAGAGAGAGAGAGACAGAGAGAGAGAGAGAGAGAGAGAGAGAGAGAGAGAGAGACACAGAGAGAGACAGAGAGAGAGAGAAAGAGAGACAGAGAGAGAGAGAGAGAGAGACAGAGAGAGAGAGAGACAATAAGGGACAATGATGATGATGATCTTGTCCTCACTTTCCACAAACATGGTTTCTGTAGAAAAAGTCCACTTCTAATGAACGTCCTCACGTTCTCTATAAAATGTCCTCACAGGACCAGGACCAGGACCATGTCCTCACAGAGACAGAGGACCAGGACCAGGACCAGGACCATGTCCTCACAGAGACAGAGGACCAGGACCAGGACCAGGACCATGTCCTCACAGAGACAGAGGACCAGGACCAGGACCATGTCCTCACAGAGACAGAGGACCGGGGTAATAAAAGGGCGATTCTGCATAATGAATACTTGTACTTGTGACACTTGAAGTACATGTTGCTGATACATATTTGTAAACAGAGTATTTCATATTGTAGTATTGCTACGCTTACTTCAGTATAGATGTGAGTACTACTACCAAACAGAAGTAGAAGTATTTAAATCCATCTGATGAGTCCTGACGACGTTAAGCGTTCAGACTACGTCTGTCCAAACGTCTTGTGGACGTAAACACTCACTCGCTGAGGCTTCTGTCTCTCCTCATGGGGGACACAACCGGGACAGAAAGACACGCCTCCCTCAGGGGGACGTCACTGCAGGGTGAGGAGGGGGGACGCACAGATAAGGGAAGGTAAGGAGGACAGGTAGAGAGGACAAGTAAAGACAGAAGGACAGGTAGAGAGGACAAGTGAGGGTAGAGGGACAGGTAAGGAGGACAGGTAGAGACAGAGGGACAGGTAGGGAGCACAGGTGAGGTAGGTAGGACATAAGGACACAGGAAGAGGCAGTACAGGAGAAATAGAAGGACATTAAAGACAAAGTAGGGACATTAAAAGACAGACATGACAGTGTAAGGACTGTAAAATAAAAGGGACAGGTACGACAAGCTCAGAGGACAGACAGGAAACAGGGATTTCATCTGCTGGAGCAGAGAAACATTTATTTTAGAGAGTCTTTATGCTAAGCTAAGCTAACTAGCTCCTCACAATCTTTCAAGTGTTCATGTTGAGACAGTCTGGTCAGACGTCATGTGACCTGAACTCATCCAATCACAGCTGACTACAGTGAGATGAGGTCCGGTGTTCCCTCAGGTGAGACAGGTCAGAGATAACGTGTCCTCACCAGCCGTAGGTCTTCTGTGGTTTGGGCAGCGGGTCGTCAAAGAACGAATCCCCGTCCTCAGGGTCCTCCTCCACCTCCAGGTCCAGGTCTAGACGCTCCCTCTCAAGGCCCACCGAGGGGGTCCTGTTGTGGGACGCCTCACCGAGTCTGGATCCAGAATGCTGGAGTTCTCCTTGACTCAGAGACACCACAGAGTCCAGGTCCTGAGGACACGGAGACATGAGAGACAAGAAGTACTGACATAAACCTGTGATGTTATAAATGAAGTGCTGACATAAACCTGTGATGTTATAAATGAAGTACTGACATAAACCTGTGATGTTATAAATGAAGTACTGACATAAACCTGTGAAGTTATAAATGAAGTACTGACATTAAACCTGTGATGTTATAAATTAAGTACTGACATAAACCTGTGATGTTATAAATGAAGTACTGACATAAACCTGTGATGTTATAAATGAAGTACTGACATAAACCTGTGATGTTATAAATGAAGTACTGACATAAAGCTGTGATGTTATAAATGAAGTACTGACATTAAACCTGTGATGTTATAAATGAAGTACTGACATTAAACCTGTGATGTTATAAATGAAGTACTGAAATAAACCTGTGATGTTATAAATGAAGTACTGACATAAACCTGTGATGTTATAAATGAAGTACTGACATAAACCTGTGATGTTATAAATGAAGTACTGACATAAACCTGTGATGTCATAAATGAAGTACTGACATAAACCTGTGATGTTATAAATGAAGTACTGACATTAAACCTGTGATGTTATAAATGAAGTACTGACATAAACCTGTGATGTCATAAATGAAGTACTGACATAAACCTGTGATGTTATAAATGAAGTACTGACATTAAACCTGTGATGTTATAAATGAAGTACTGACATTAAACCTGTGATGTTATAAATGAAGTACTGACATAAACCTGTGATGTTATAAATGAAGTACTGACATAAACCTGTGATGTTATAAATGAAGTACTGACATAAACCTGTGATGTTATAAATGAAGTACTGACATAAACCTGTGATGTTATAAATGAAGTACTGACATTAAACCTGTGATGTTATAAATGAAGTACTGACATAAACCTGTGATGTTATAAATGAAGTACTGACATAAACCTGTGATGTTATAAATGAAGTACTGACATTAAACCTGTGATGTTATAAATGAAGTACTGACATAAACCTGTGATGTTATAAATGAAGTACTGACATAAACCTGTGAAGTTATAAATGAAGTACTGACATTAAACCTGTGATGTTATAAATGAAGTACTGACATAAACCTGTGATGTTATAAATGAAGTACTGACATTAAACCTGTGATGTTATAAATGAAGTACTGACATAAACCTGTGATGTTATAAATGAAGTACTGACATAAAGCTGTGATGTTATAAATGAAGTACTGACATTAAACCTGTGATGTTATAAATGAAGTACTGACATTAAACCTGTGATGTTATAAATGAAGTACTGACATAAACCTGTGATGTTATAAATGAAGTACTGACATAAACCTGTGATGTTATAAATGAAGTACTGACATTAAACCTGTGATGTTATAAATGAAGTACTGACATAAACCTGTGATGTTATAAATGAAGTACTGACATAAACCTGTGATGTTATAAATGAAGTACTGACATAAACCTGTGATGTTATAAATGAAGTACTGACATTAAACCTGTGATGTTATAAATGAAGTACTGACATAAACCTGTGATGTTATAAATGAAGTACTGACATAAACCTGTGATGTTATAAATGAAGTACTGACATTTGTTACCTTCACTGCTGTCTGAGTCTGTCCTCCTTTATATCTGATGGGGATCTGTTTATACAGGGACACAGCAACACCTCAGTCTAGTACCTTTACAGTATGTACTTTATGTACCTGAAGAACTCCACCTCAGAGTCTACTCTGTGTACATGTACCTGAATCATTTAAATGAATTAATTTTAATTAATTAATAATAAAAACAAAAGGTTAGTTGTTTTAATGAAATCTTACTATTCATGTCTGAGGGGTTTTTAAAAGACTGACAATTTGTTTTGAAATGCTTCAAAAACAGGAAGAGATCTACTTTTGTGTAAATAATAATATTGGTTATTTAGTTCATAATTAACTAATATCAAGTTCTATGGACGCTTATTTGAACTTCTGTTTTCAATAAAGGGGAAGAAAAAAAGATGGACGGTGCATTAATCTGAGATTGGAAGCAGTTTGATTGTCTCTAAACGGCTCTCAACATGGCGACGGAGAGCTGGCGGCTCATAGCTAACGATGCTAACGGTGCTAGCGGTGTTGGCCTGAGGGGGAACAGGAGGGCGGGGTGCTTTACTCATCCTTGGTGACACACAGAGATCTTTCAGACCTTCTCCAGGTGAACTAAACTCACCTTACTGACGGAGCTGATCTTCTCCTCAGGAAGAACACCTTCAGAGTCCTGAACCACCTGAAGAAGAAGGACGTCACATGAACTCACCGCTGAGGACAGTTTGAGCTCTTTAAATTCTAAATGCCTGTGAACTCACCACAGCTCTGCACTGGGAGAAGAGACGCTTGTAGAATCCCACAAACACCTGGAAGTCTACAGCTGAGAAACAAAGCACATGAAGCAGGTAGTTATACGACATTATCTTCTATTATTACTCCTCACATTAAACATCAGATATGTAAACATCACATGTGATTGACAGGAGCTGTGATCTTACTGGTGGAGAAGCTCTGGTCTGCAGCTCTGAGCTCATCAGTGATGAAGCGCTCCAACATGTTCCTGTGAACAAGTATTCACTCATTTATATAATAATATATATAATATATACAATAACACATAATATCTAATATATATAATGTGTAATACATATAATAATCTAATATAATAACCATAACTCGTATGTCATCGTTGCATCTCATGAGCAGAGAATAAAGTATCAGAGCTGAAGGAAACATTTTAGTTCTAAACTTCTTCAAACATCAGGATGATATTATATGATATTATATTATATCAGTGGCGGGCCGTCAGGGCCTGCAAAGCCTTCTCTGCTGGCCTAAACAGAATCACAAAGTTATAGCTATTTTATAATTTAATATTTTTTCTTAAATACATTTAATTTTTTCTTATATGTATTATAATTTATAAAAATATTTTTCCCATTATCTTATTTTCTCATTGCACAGCTACTGTGCTCGTCAGTTGCTCTACTTCAGTGCAGCTTGTTTTAAGTAGAGCTTTTATCCAATCAGATTTCACCTCTGTGTCTCTAGGTAGAAGAGAGGCCCCAGCCTGCAGACTCACCCAGTGCTGCCATGTGCAGTTTAAATTGAATGGGGACGATATTGTTGATTCAACCAATCAGATCTTTAGTTTGGGATTCATGGCCCCACCAGAGCAGTTTGCAGGCCTAGTTACGTCAGCTCAGAGTCCAGATGCCTCTCTGCCAGCAAGGTGCAGAGTGTGCTGTGATTGGTCAGTGGGCGGGCACGTGACTATGTGCCCGCGAAACATGATTGCTAGCAGAGCTTTGTAGCAGACAGAGTTCAAGTGGAAATATTTGAAAGACATTTTACCTAGCTTTGTTTTTTTAATATGAAATGGCGGAAGGAGGAGAAACGGATTTAGTGGCGGAGATACTGGGAACGCTTTTCTCAAGAAGGACATTTCTGAACAAACTGGACAGTAAGAAACGACCCCACAGCTAGCAGCCCTGACCAGCCAGGAAAAGGATTTGTATGCAGCGTCAGAGAAGCGTTGCACATGTTA
>NC_136546.1:21135759-21243259 GCF_910591455.1 Pholis gunnellus | reverse complement strand
ATGTCTACTGGTCTTCATGTCTACTGGTCTTCATGTCTCACCTCAGAGGGTTTGTGTCGTCCTCTCCTCACCAGCTCCAGCAGCAGAGGACAGTTCCTGTTCACCTCGGATTCTGACAGACCCAGATCTCTGCAGACCAGGTCCCGACTGTCCAGACTGTTGAGCTGTTTGGAGGACAGAGGACAGAAGACAGTGAGACAGAGACCAGACCCTGACTCAGACTCTGGTCTCCTGGTCCTCAGACTCACCGAGTTGATCTCCGGCTGGAACACCGCCAGGCTGAAGTCCAGGTTGAAGACCTGCAGGAAGTCCACGATGAGACCGGCCACCAGACGTCCTGCAGAGAGACGCCTCATAATTCATCTCATATCTGTTTTATGTTCACGTGAAAACATCTTCAATCTGCTGGATTTATTCTAGTTCATCACTAAAACTACATTTTACAGACTACACGTGAACGCATCATGATGACGTTATAATGTAGCTTCAGCCAGTCCTCATGTTCACTGAGCAGAGCCTGAAGGCATCATGATGTCACTGAATGAACCTCCGTTGGTTAGCCGTTAGCGGTGCTGCTAACGCTACTAGCTCTCCTCTGATTGGTTGTTTACAATGAAACATGATCAGAGACTAGAAACACAAGTTCTACTGAGTCAGTGAAACTTTATTTACACTCTGATGGTTAACGATACACTGACCCCGCCCACTCTCAGCCGTCCAATCAGATGTGGAGGATTTCTACTGGGACCAAAAGTCAGAATAATTTTCATGATTGATTGTTTTCTCCATGAATCAATGAATGAAGGTCTTCTGTTCTCTATCACCTTTCATACACGAAATATTAATATTATTAAAGAAATGTGGAGAAGATTCAACGTGTCAAACAACAATCTGAATGTTTCTACCTTTAAATGATACCAGAGAAGAAGAAGCTGCTGCTGTTTGAAGGATCACAGCGCTCCCATGTGGTGACAAACAGGAAGTACAACTTCATCAGATGAACGACGAGCGACTCACCGTCTCTGCTGTTCAGACACTTCTTCAGGTTCTCGTTGATCAGAGGACTTTTGTTCTGAGAGGAACAGAAAATAAAGTGAAACATCCGGATGTGAATCTTCATGAATACAGACACCTGGAACCACCTCGTGGGTCCATATTAAACACCGTGATGGTGTCACCATGACATCAATCGTGATATTTAATTTATCTCCAGACAGAAGCATGAACCTTCACCTCCAGCTTGTCCTGCTCCTCCATGGCCAGGAACACTGCTGCCCTCATCTCCGCCTGCAGGAGGAACACAGACCAACCACCAACGAAGAAGAAGGAGGAGGAACATACTTTGTGAACTATTGTCTGCTCAGTTCAGTTTAACGATCAACAACAAACACACGAGCCGTCATTAAGTGTAGTTTTCTCACATAATACTTCTTAAAATACCTTCAAAGAAACTTCTTCAAGTGCAGTAAAACTTAAAGCTATAAATAAATAAATGTCTTTACTCAGACGGTCAGCAGTAAAAGTACTAATACCACAGTGTAGAAATACTCTGAAGTACAAGTACTGCATTCAGGATTTTACTGAAGTACAAAGGTATCAGCATCAAAGTAAAAGTATTTATTATATAGAATAATATACATCAAATCATAGTATTATAATTATTGACGTGTTCGTTATTTACTTTATTATGAAGCCAAATCCAGAACAAGAGAAACAATTCTAAATATTCTGTTAAAAATATATTGTTTTGAATAAAATATTTATTTAGATTTTTCACTTTCATATATATTTATATTTATATTTCGGACTTTTGTCCCTGATCTGGCGTGGGGGGCGTGGCCTCACCTGAGAGGGGCGTGGCCTCATTAGTGACAGCTTAACAAAGAAGGCTGAGGAGCTTCCTCGACCACGTTGCCTTCAGGTAACGTGGGCACCATGAGAACACTTTCTCTACACCATGTTCACGTGAACGCAGTAAAAAGTTCTGTTTCAGACTCTACTTGGCACGAATCGCAGAATAAGAGCAATAAACCAGAGAAGCATATTACTAAGCGGAGGAAAATAAACTAGCCAGGATTCCCTCGGTAGCGGCGAGCGAAGAGGGAAATGTGGCGTACGGAGGACCGCCTGACCGGCGTCGCTCGGTGGCCTGAGTCCTTCTGATCGAGGCTCAGCCCGCGGACGGCGTGAGGCCGGTAACGGGCCGGTCTTCTCAGAGTCGGGTTGTTTGGGAATGCAGCCCAAAGCGGGCGGCAAACTCCATCTACGGCTAAATACTGACGGTCCACAAGCACCGTAAGGGACAGATGAAAAGAACTTTGAAGAGAGAGATCAAGAGGGCGTGAAACCGCTGACAGGCAGACGGGTCTCCTCTGGTCAGCGGGTCCAACGCACGAGTCAGAGGCTGAACACAGTGAAACAATGAAGGGCCGGTGAGGTGGGCGTCGCCCGCACCACCGGCCCGTCTTGTCCGCACCGTCGGAGAGGTGGAGTGTGAGTTTGTGCGATAGGACCCGAAAGATGGTGAACTACGCCTGGGCAGGGCGAAGCCAGAGGACACTGGGTCCTGACCTGAGTATTGGGACCAAAGACTCGTCCAGCCAGAGGTTGTTTCCACTGCATACACGTGAACATGGTGTAGAGAAAGTGTTGAGTCATAATTCTCGCGGTGCCCACGTTACCTGAAGGCAACGTGGTCGAGGAAGGTCCTCAGCCTTCTTTGTTAAGCTGTCACTCATGATGCCCCGCCCCTCTCAGCTGATGCCACGCCCCTCTCAGCTGATGCCACGCCCCCACGCCAGATGAAAATATAAGACCTCAAATATCAAAATATATATGAAAGTGAAAAATGAAAATAAACATTTTATTCAAAACAATTCCATAACTGAATAAAAATGATATCCAACCCCAAAACCTTTTCATTCACTTATTTTTATTATGTTTAAGACCAACTTGAGCTTTCAGCTTCAAATGATCAAAACTCTGGGCCTGGATTTGGCTCCATGCTAACCCGTTGAGCTAACATTAGCCTAGCCTAGCATCGCTAGTTAACGGTACTTTTGACCGAGTGTTCCGGACCTTCAGCTTGTTGAGGACTCCGTTGTTCTCCAGGTTCTGGATCAGGAGGTCCCGCAGCTCGGTGTCGTCCTCTGTAGCCGACATGGTTAGCTGGAAGCTAACTGCTAACGGCTAACTGGGCAACAGAACCAAAACAAACCACCCGGAAGTGTCTTCTTCTACTGTTTTTATTATCGTGTCAGAGAGCAGGACACCGCTACCTGCTGGACGGAGAGAGGAACTGAACAGAAACAGAAAGTGTGATATTTATTCTTTAGAAATGATTCAATAAACTCAATAATGTGATTGATGTTATATCTGTGTTATTGTAGCCACTACAATAGTATTATATATTACTATAAAAGAAGCTCATGTTTTACATATATTCATATTTAAACTATCTGAAATAATTACCAATAAGTTTTCTCAGAATACAAAACGATGAAATTTGGCACAAATTCTGTAGAAAATGAGAATGTATGATGTTTATAAATGCATCGTCATTATTACACTCATTATGTAAAGGTGTGATGGAAGAATGTCTCTACTTTATAGAAACATCATAAATATATGTTCAGGAAACATGTAGAAATAATTTGATCTTTACAGAAAAATGTTTATTACACAACAAGAAGAGAAAGAGAGGAGGAGGAAGGAGAAGAGGAGAGGAGAGGAGAAGAAGAGAAGAAAAGAAGAAGAAGAGGAAGAGGAGGAAGGACCAGAAGAGATGGATGTGTGGGGAGAAGAAAGAGGGGGGCTCAGAGGGGAGGGGGGGCAGACAGACTGAGGAGGAGGAGGAACAGGAAGAAGAGGAGGAAGGAGCATCAGCAGCAGGACACACAGACACACAGACGGACCGTCGGAGGATCACGGAGCCTCCGCCGCCGCCTCTGAGCTGCTGCAGCCGGACACAGAAGCAACAGACCCGGCCGCAGACACGGAGCCATGGCCGCTGAAGACAACCCATCCACGGCTTGCACCGGCTCCAGCCTGCTGCAGCCGGTCAGCGAGATCACCAACCTGCCGCTGGACCAGGTAAGATCCTCCACATCAGCTCCGGGGCTCCGGGGCTCCGGTGGGTCTCTGACACACCGAGAAAAAAGCGACGTGCACGGCAACAAAAAACGAGTCTGAGAGCGAAACCGAGCGGATCAGAGCGACGACGGGTTTAAAATGGAAGGAGGCCTCGAACACACAGACACACACACAGACACACACAGACACACACAGACAGTCAGGAACCTTAAACACTGTGTCGTCGGTGAGACGAGATGGCAGCTGGGTGGTGGTGTGTCTGATGAAGATGAAGATGAAGAGCAGGAGGATAAATCAGTGATCAGCTGGTTGACTCTGAGGTCATGATGCTCACAGGCCCGAATAATAATAATTATAATAACAATGATAATTATAATGATAATAATACATATATTAATAATAATAATATGAACATGTAGTTAATAGAATCACAACAATACAAAGCAGCTCTGTGTGAACATCACAAACAATATACATGATGAAATATATGAAAGAAGAAGAAAATGACATTCATCACATATTTTAGATTTTTAGCAGCTGGTTTGCTATCTGCTGTATAAAAGGTGTTTCTGTAGTAAAGTATAAATATGCATTCATATCAGAGCTGTAACTGATGATTAGTTTGATCCATAAAATGTCAAATAGTGAAAAATGTTTCCAAAATGTCTGAACTTAAGAGGCTGAAAAGCACGTTTTGAGATTAAATGACTTATTTATCTGCTGATTGATTCAATGTGATCGTTCTTTTACTTCACAAAGGATCTCAGAACTTCTGATAGACCTTCACACATTAGTAGACTCTGATGATCCAGACTCTGATGATCCAGACTCTGATGATCCAGACTCTGAAGATCCAGACTCTGATGATCCAGATTCTGATGATCCAGACTCTGATGATCCAGACTCTGAAGATCCAGACTCTGATGATCCAGACTCTGATGATCCAGACTCTGATGATCCAGACTCTGAAGATCCAGACTCTGTCGTTGAACTCGTCTATTGCCTGTCGGTTGTTGAATCCGTCTATTTTTTAACCCGTCTATTGTCCGTCTGTTGCGAGACTCATCTGCCATTGAACTCGTCTGTTGTCCATCTATTGTTGAACTCGTCTGTCGTTGAAGTTGTCTGTCGTTAAACTCGTCTGTTGTTGAACTCGTCTGTAGTTGAACTCGTCTGTAGTTGAACTCGTCTGTTGTTGAACTCGTCTGTTGTTGAACTCGTCTGTAGTTGAACTCGTCTGTAGTTGAACTCGTCTGTTGTTGAACTCGTCTGTAGTTGAACTCGTCTGTAGTTGAACTCGTCTGTAGTTGAACTCGTCTGTAGTTGAACTCGTCTGTTGTTGAACTCGTCTGTAGTTGAACTCGTCTGTAGTTGAACTCGTCTGTAGTTGAACTCGTCTGTTGTTGAACTCGTCTGTAGTTGAACTCGTCTGTAGTTGAACTCGTCTGTTGTTGAACTCGTCTGTAGTTGAACTCGTCTGTAGTTGAACTCGTCTGTTGTTGAACTCGTCTGTGTTGCTTCAGACAGCAGACGCAGGAGGAAACACTAATCACTCAGTTTACACAACGTTCATTATTAATTCACACCAATAAGCCTGTTTCACTTTACATCTGGATCAAATGTTACGCTGCTGATACACAAACTGTCAGGAGTCACTGTGTCAGCAGGGTGTGTGGTTCTGTTAGCGGTTAGCTGTTAGCCAAACACACAATCCTCAACAATAACAAAGAACAAACTGTTTCCTCCTCTGTGTCTCTGGTCTCAGAGGTTTATACTAATACTACCCTTCTCTCTGTCTGGCAGGTGAACTTTGTGGTGTGTCAGCTCTGTGCTTTGCTGTCGGCCTTCTGGTTCCGTCTCTTCCTTCATCCCAGTAAAACCAGTCCCTTCATCAGACACGTGGTGGCCACTTTACTGGGACTCTACTTCGCTCTCTTCTGCTTTGGCTGGTGAGACAGAAAAATAAATATTTGATTTAAAGATACAGACACAGTCAGAATGAACAGTTTTAGAGGTATTGTTTCATGAGGTAGAGTACAGGGCAGTGGTGGAGAAAGTATTCAGATACTTTACTTCAGTAATAGTACTACTGCCACGCTTTAAAAATACTCAGTACTCAATACTTCAGTAAAAGCACTGCTTTGAAAATGTTACTTTAAGTAAAAGTATATCAGGAACATTTAGTTAAAGGTGGAATGTAACTATGAACATTTACTCAAGTACTATACTTAAGTACAATTCAAGGTACTTGTACTTCTTGTATTTCCATTATCTGCTACTTTATACTTCTACTACATCTCAGAGGTAAATATTGTACTTTTACTGCACTACATTTATCTGACAGCTTTATATATATATATATATATATATATATATATATATATATATTTGCTTACTTTGGTACTTTAAGTGTATTTTGATGCTGATACTATTGTACTTTTACTCAATAAACATTCTGAATGAAGTCTTACTTTAATAATGTATTTTTATACTGTGGTATATCTACTTTTACTGCAGAACCTGATGTTAAATACTTTTAAATACTGGTTTAATGACGATAGATGTTTGTTTTACTGTCGGGAGGTTTCCTGACATTTGATTGGTTCCCTGATGTTTGATTGGTTCCCTGATGTTTGATTGGTTCCCTGATGTTTGATTGGTTCCCTGATGTTTGATTGGTTCCCTGATGTTTGATTGGTTTCCTGATGTTTGATTGGTTCCCTGATGTTTGATTGGTTTCCTGATGTTTGATTGGTTCCCTGACGTTTGATTGGTTCCCTGATGTTTGATTGGTTCCCTGATGTTTGATTGGTTTCCTGATGTTTGATTGGTTTCCTGATGTTTGATTGGTTTCCTGATGTTTGATTGGTTCCCTGATGTTTGATTGGTTCCCTGACGTTTGATTGGTTCCCTGACGTTTGATTGGTTCCCTGACGTTTGATTGGTTCCCTGATGTTTGATTGGTTCCCTGATGTTTGATTGGTTCCCTGATGTTTGATTGGTTTCCTGATGTTTGATTGGTTCCCTGATGTTTGATTGGTTCCCTGACGTTTGATTGGTTCCCTGATGTTTGATTGGTTCCCTGATGTTTGATTGGTTTCCTGATGTTTGATTGGTTCCCTGATGTTTGATTGGTTTCCTGATGTTTGATTGGTTCCCTGACGTTTGATTGGTTCCCTGATGTTTGATTGGTTTCCTGATGTTTGATTGGTTCCCTGATGTTTGATTGGTTCCCTGACGTTTGGTTTCCTGTGTGTTCAGGTACGCCCTTCACTTCCTGCTTCAGAGTGGACTCACCTACGGCATCATGATCCTGACCGGAGTGGAACACATGCACAAGTGAGCTTCACAGAGTCCTCATGTAGTGTTAGAGGTTTAACAGAAACCCAGTGCTGTTTGGAGGATCGGGTTCAGTGTTTAGGTCTTTCTACCACATCTCATGGCCTTCTTCAGGATGAAGACTGTCTCTGTTCAGAGATGTTCTCTGGTGTCAGACCTGAACTTTACCTGGTCCTCCACTAAGTCCTGGTCCGTGATCTTTGACCCTGGTCCTCCACTGAGTCCTGGTCCCTGACCAGTAGCAGCTGCATTGGAGCAGCTGCAGGTTCGGGGTCTTACTCAGGGGCACCTCAGTGGTAGCAGTGAGGAACCAGTTCAGGGATCAAACCAGTGACCTTCAGTGGGTAGTTGTGGCTGTAATGGACTCTGCAGCTTGTAGGGGGGGTGCTACCAGAACCTCATCTGGACCTGATGAAGGTTAACGAGGATCTCTGTGTGTTTTCAGATACTGCCTCCTGGTGGCTCTCAGCTACCTGAGTCTGTGTCAGATCACTCGAGTCTACGTCTTCGACTACGGGATGTACTCCGCCGACTTCACAGGGTGAGACACGCCTCCTTCTGTCTGTCTGTCTGTCTGTCTGTCTGTCTGTCTGTCTGTCTGTCTGTCTGTCTGTCTGTCTGTCTGTCTGTCTGCTCGTCCACACTGACGTCCCGATGGCTTCTCTGTGTTCTCTCTGCAGCCCTATGATGGTGATCACTCAGAAGATCACCAGTCTGGCCTTTGAGATCCATGACGGTGAGACAACGAGGCTCTCAGAGTTGTTGGAAGGTTCATGTTTAAAGCTTTTATTCATATATATATATATATATTTGTGTTTTTCCTCATACAGGGATGGCACGAAAAGAGGAAAGTCTGACTCCGGGACAGAAGATTTTGGCGATAAGGTTTGTTTGTAGATTGTAGTGGAATGACTGTGGTAAATGGAGAGCAGGGCCGTCGGTGGTTCGATCCCCGGCTCCGGCTCTGCTAGTTGCATATCATGTGTCCTTGAGCAAGACACTTAACCCCAAATTGCTCCCGTAGCTGTGCCTACGGTGTAGAATGTGATAGAATCTGAATTGTAAGTCTCTTTGGATGAAAGCGTCTGATGACTGTAATGTGATGTACTGGTCCTGGTCTGTGTGTGCGTCCACAGGAGGATGCCCAGTCTGCTGGAGTACTTCAGCTACAACTGTAACTTCATGGGGATCCTCGCCGGACCCACCAGCTCCTACAACGACTACATCGCCTTCATCGAGGGAGACCCCCGTCGCCATAGAGACCAGGAGGCTGACAGGAAGCTGAGGCAGAGCGAGCCCTCGCCAAACGTACGACTCATAATAATATTATCATAAAATACATTTAATTAGGACTGTTTCTGAGTTTCTAAAAAGGATTTTATGACGATGTGGAGGGATGTTGGGAATATTGGATATCAGTTGATACCAATTGACCCTTCGCTAAGCCCCGCCCCTCAAATGCAGACTGGCCAATCACAGAGAAGCATCATCTCTGACCAGGAGCTCTGCTCCATAGACTCTCATCAATGGTTCCAGATGTTCTTCATGTTCAGGCTGTTTAAGGGGATTGGAAGCTAATCGTGGTCTATTTTTGGATAGTACGATAATATGTCTTCAGGGAGTGCAGTTAGTGACAGTGTGGGATCCATGGTAACAGAAGTAGCAGCAGGGGGCGGGGCTTTGCAAAGGGTCAATTCCGATTGGATGCATGTAAAACTTGCTCAGTGCACAAGCTACAAACTAAAATTCTGATTTCGTGGAGGAACAGTAACACATCATCTGCATAGCGACTGATTTTGTACAGTCTGAATGTCTTCAATGAAATGTTAAAGAGAGAGAGAGAGAGAGAGAGAGAGACAG
This sequence comes from Pholis gunnellus, assembly GCF_910591455.1. Classification (NCBI taxonomy): domain Eukaryota; kingdom Metazoa; phylum Chordata; class Actinopteri; order Perciformes; family Pholidae; genus Pholis; species Pholis gunnellus. The sequence continues at coordinate 21,233,968 of NC_136546.1, read as the reverse complement.
AGAGAGAGAGAGAGAGAGACAGAGAGAGAGAGAGACAGAGAGAGAGGAGAGAGAGACAGAGAGAGAGAGAGAGAGACAGAGAGAGAGAGAGAGAGAGACAGAGAGACAGAGAGAGAGAGACAGAGAGAGAGAGAGAGAGACAGAGAGAGAGAGAGACAGAGAGACAGAGAGACAGAGAGAGAGAGAGACAGAGAGAGAGAGAGACAGAGAGAGAGAGAGAGAGAGACAGAGAGAGAGAGAGACAGAGAGAGACAGAGAGAGAGAGGAGGTTACTGTTCCCTAAGTCTAGTCAACTAGAACCAACGTGTGTCTCCTCAGACCGAGGTCGTCCGTAAAGTGGCCACCTCCTTCTTCTGCCTCCTGGTGTTCCTCTCGGTGTGTAAAGTTTTCCCCGTGGAGCGAAACATTGACGACGACTTCATTGCCACCATGCCGTTCTACGCCCAGGTGGTCTACCTGTACCTGTCCATGCTGACCACCAGACCCAAGTACTACTTCGTCTGGACGCTCGGTGGGTGTCTCACCTTTCTTCTTCTTCTAATCTATTGTTAACCTCAGACAGACTGTCTCACCTTTCTTCTTCTTCTTCTGCTCTATTGTTGACCTCAGCTGATGCCATCAACAACGCCGCCGGCTTCGGTTTTAACGGCTACGACAGCGACGGCTCTCCTCGCTGGGACCTCATCTCCAACCTGAGGATCCTGAACATCGAGGTCTGGACTCGACTCGCCACGTTTAACCTGAAGCTGCTCTGGATGTTTATTTCTACTAAACTGTTGATTTTCTCTGTTTCTCTTCCAGTTAGCCACCAGCTTCAAAGTGTTCCTCGACAACTGGAACATTCAGACAGCTCACTGGCTCAAAAGGTCTGAGCGCATTCTGTTTCTATTAGTTTATGATGTTATTTATCTACAGTAGAACCACAGTGTGTCGGTCAGACGGACGGCAGTAAAATATTTACCTCTTGAACTCTTGGTTTTTCTTTTTAAATTTCCCTTTAAAACCCTCCTTTTGTTTAACACTCAACTCTTATTAAAGCTATACGAGACAGCCGGCTTTAGGGTAATGTCTGAGGACGAGCACACTGAGAACAAACTGTATTTTATTCATACACATCACTCACAGTCACACAAGTCTCTGTGTGGACTGCTGCCTCTGCTGGCGGATCTGTAACAGGACGTTATTATCTGCACCTGCAGACACTATGAGTGGACAATGGACTCATTATTCTGTCCGACCTCTGACCTCTGGTTGACAGGGTGTGTTACGAGCGATGTCCCTACCACCCAACGGCAGCCACCTTCATCCTGTCAGCCATGTGGCACGGAGCTTATCCGGGCTACTACCTCACCTTCCTCACCGGCATCGTCATCACGCTGGCTGCTAGAGCGGTGAGCTGTCCCTGCTAACTGCTAGCTGTTAGCTTGTAATGCTGCTAAGTAACTGTTAGCTGTTAGCTTGTAATCATGCTAGCTGACTGTTAGCTGTTAGCTTGTAATCGTGCTAGCTGTTAGCTGGTGACGAGTCCCCTAACTGTAACGTTTTAATCTCTCAGGTCCGACACAACGTTCGGCCTCACTTCCTGCAGTCACCCGCCCACAAGCTGGTCTATGATGTCATCACGTGGGCAGCCACTCAGATCGCTATCTGCTACACAGTGGTGCCTTTTGTCCTTCTGTCCGTCGGTCCATCCATCAAGTTCTACAGGTCAGTAACCAGTCAGGTTTAACCAGTGACGGGCTGTGCATTTTATACCTGGGCCTTCACTGCTGAAATACCACCTTATAACCACACGATGGCGCCACAGCTAGGGTTATTATTCGTTTCTAGGGCTGTAACTATATAACGTTACGTATTCGTATTAAACCGTTCGGTACGAGGCTTACAAACCGAACAATACGTTTGAATAATACTAGTGTATTTGGAAAATGCAGAAGCTTAAATTGTAGGAAATATAATGTTTTCTGGCTCACTATGCGACAACGGTCTGTGTGACCTCTGAACCGGAACAAACACAGCTGATGCCCCGCAAGTGTTCCGGGAGGCTAGGCTAACTAGCTTAACGGAAAAACAACAGCAGCAACACGCATTCTGCTACACACTCAAGGGCCATTCAGATATTAGATGTAAAAAAACAAACCAGTTGACTTATCAAATGCTGATCACATCCTCCTTTCTTTGTTGACAAAGAGTTTAATCCCACAGTTAAATCCCAACTCACAAATCCATTTCTCCTCCTTCAGCCATTGAGTGTTAAAAAACAAAGCTAGGTAAAAAAAAAAAAATCTACACCATGCAAAATGCAAAAAATATCATAATTTCATCCATATCTTTCAATTTGAACTCTTACTACTCAGACTAAGCCTCTGTTGCAAGTTTCGTTTCACAATAGTCACGTGCTCGCCCACTGACCAATCACAGCGCACGCTGCACCTCACTGCAGAGCCGCTGCTGCAAACAGAGCTGCACGTAATGCTGACGTAGCTGTAGGCCTGCAAACCGCTCTGGTGCGTCCATGAATCTCAAACTAAAGATCTGATTGGTTGAAGACTGTCAATCAACAACATCGTCCCCATTCAACTTAAACTGCACATGGATTCACTGGTGAGTCTGCAGGCCTGGGGCCTCTCTTCTACCTAGAGACACAGAGGTGAACTCTGATTGGATAAAAGCTCTACTTAAAACAAGCTGCACTGAAGCAGAGCAGCTGAGGAACACAGTAGCTGTGCAATGAGAACATAAGTTAATGGGAAAAATATTTTTATAAATGATAATACATGTAGTGTATTTAAGAAAAAATATTAAATTATAAAATAGCTCTAACTTTGTGATTCTGTTTAGGCCAGCAGAGAAGGCTTTGCAGGCCCTGACGGCCCACCACTGGGGTTTAACTCAGGTTTAACTTTGAGCTAGTCAGGTTTAACTTTGAGCTAGTCAGGTCAGTTTTAGTCCATCGTTGAGGAAACTTCACCTCATATAATGCTGTTTACTACAAACATACCTCGATTCTGGAAAACTATTCAGTGTGTAAAAGCACTGTGAATCTCTTCCTTTAGCTGTTCGATGCCGTGAAGTCGTGAGAATCGAGACGTCAGACGTGGTGTTAGATCTGAACTCTCTTCACCATGTTCCCTCCTCCCTGCAGGTCCTGGTACTTCAGCCTCCACATCGGCTGTGTTCTGCTGGCCGTGGCGCTGCCGGTCAAACCGAGACATCTCCGCCTCAAAGACCAGCAGAAGAACCTTCACCAGGAGCCGGTCCAGCACCGCCCGGAGCCGGTCCAGCACCACCCGGAGGCTACAGACAGCAAATGCAGCCAGAAGGAAAAAAACACATGAGACCAGAGGACAACAGAAACAGCCATGTCCAACATTTTATTTCCATAAACTTGTATAGAAAGAAGAGGAGGTGAACCACATCAAACGGAACCTTTCCTCCTGTCTCGGTACTAAAACACGATGGTTCATGACAGCAAGTTTAAAATACTGTATTATTTGGATTCACAGGACGACGAAACCAACAAAAAACAGGCCCTGAATATTTGCAGTCTGAGTTTGTAGGATACCTGACGTGGTTTGACTGCCGGGACTCAAACACAAGGTTATTTTTTGGGTCGGGTGGCAGCTTCAGGTTAATGTGCAATGATGGAAGATAGGGTATATATATACATTAATACATATATATATATATATATATATATATATATATGTATATATGTACACATGGAGCAGCTGTCCTGAAGTGTTATGGCCGCCCTCTCCGGTCAGAAAGCTGCCGATTGAATGAATGAAAGGAGGAATAAATGAAAAGGATGAAGAGGAAAATGACTGAACGGACGATTTTAATGAGTACACGAATGAAAAGATAAAGTCCAGTAAAGAATCTCCACCACATTCCTCCCAGACCGTCTGACTCATCGTGTTATAATCTATTAAACCACAACTTCACAGTACTCATAGAATTTATAGTTTGGAGAAAAGTGCCAATGATTATTCCACTCAGTCGCCTTAGTTGTTCTGTCTTTTACAAGAAAAAGAAAAAGTGCTGCTTAGCAGGATAAGTATTAACTCTTTGTGGTGAGGAGGGCGTTGTGTTTACATTTGTAGATGTCACGTTTTTTGTCACGTTGTTATTTATGTAAATTCAAAGACTTTGTGTTTTGATGTAAGATGTGACGCCGCTTGAAGAAGATGAAAACGTCTCACGAGGGTTTAGGAAAACTCCATGATGTGAAGTTAAAATACAAATCAGGTTCCTCTTAAATAAAAGCATCTCACAACAGCAGGAAGTGAACCCAACGTTCATCTGTTGGTTCCATGAAGGCGTTAGCTAATGTTTAGTTTAATAGCTAAACTGTTTGGTTTCAGGTTAGCTAACGGTTTAATTTAGCCGCTAAAATAAGCTGGTTTAGCGTAGCTGCTAACGCTGGTTTAGGGTTAACTAAAGGTTATCTAGTGAGTTGTGAAGCTAAACAGACTCGTTCAGGTTAGCTAACTGTTAATAGTTAAATTAAACAGATATAATGGTTTAGATCAGGCTAGCTAACGGGGCAGTTACTAAAACAGTTTGGTAAAGCTAATGGTTGAGTTTAGAGGCTAAACCTTGGACGTATTGTAAGAACTAACTGGACCCAAAGATGGCGACTATTCCGTTGAGAATTGCTGTTTCTAGCTTCCCGGTTTACTACCAGTGTTTCTCCCGCTGGCTCGTTGACTTTACAGTATTATAACCTTTCCTCAGCTTGAGGAACGTTTGACATATATCCTATAAAACCTCCATGGATCAGAAGTTCTAATTAGAAAGAGTCATAATTGACTTTGCGGTTCGAGGTGTCCTCTCAACAGTTTTACAGACGTCTTGTTTTAATGGTGTTTTATGGGGAAATGCTTTTGGGCTGCAGGGGAATGTTTCATTGTAATAACGTGAGTGGTTACTGGCTTCTGATCCAGTTCTTGTTAACCATCCATGGTGTCAACACTTTGGTTTAACAGCCTAGTGAAAACAAACAACACAACAGCTTAGTTTGGCTAATGGGCAGTTTAGCAATGTTAGCATGGTTATGTAGCCCAGATTAGCTGACTCTTGATTAGCTAAATCAACTGGTTCAGCTAGCAAATGTTTCATTTTATGAGCTTTAACACATTGGTTCAAGTTATGATTCAGTTGAGCTGAAAAACAGTTCAGCGTGGAGACTAAAACAGTTAGTTTTGGGGTTGGCTAACGCGTTCAGTGTAGAAGCTGAACCGGTTAGCTCCAGTTAGCTAACGGTTCAGTGTAGAAGCTGAACCGGTTAGCTCCAGTTAGCTAACGGTTCAGTTGAGCTAAAAACAGCCCCAGGTTAGCTAACAGGACAGTTTGGTTCAGCTTGTTTCAGCTAAAGGTTCAGACTAGTAAATCCTTACTCCATTAATGTTTATGAAATGACGCATCATGCCATGTTAGTATGGTTATGTAGCATGCCATGTTAGCATGGTTATGTAGCCTCCTGCCCATCTCGTTCTCCATGACGTGTTTCTAATCAGTGTTAAGTAGACGAGAGAACAACAGACTTTCAGATTCAGGATATTTTTCACCACCAACTCGTTTATGTCCGTCGTGTCTCTTTTGGGCAGAATCAGTAAAAGCAGATTTGTTAACGTTCCCATCTGTTCTCCTGTTTTATCACATTGTAAAAGGAACCTTGAGAACCTGGACGAGGACGTGACGACGTCACCGATGAACATCGAGGCTTCGGCTGATTGTTTGAGACGAAACGTTCTTGAACCGGCCTCGTGTCTGTAGGGTTGATATGGACGACATGTTTGTTTGGTTCTTTTGTAAAATGATGTGATTAAACCTTGGGATTTTTTTGACACTTGACGTTAAGTGTGTGTTGTTGATGTTTGAGAGGTTATCAGACTACCTGGAGGTGATTAGTAACAGGAAGATAAGACCTACTTCTTTCTGCACTTTAAACCCTAATAAAGTGAACCAGGCCGACACTCAAGTTATGCTAATTCCTCAGAGGATTAGCTGGTTAAAGAACGTAAAAAGAACCATTAAAACCAACAGCACAAATGATTAGACAAAGAAATATCATTTTAAAGCCATGAATAGAGACTAAAGGAGACTAAAGGAGAGTAAAGGAGACTAAAGGAGACTAAAGGAAAGTAAAGGAGACTAAAGGAGAGTAAAGGAGAGTAAAGGAGAGTAAAGGAGACTAAAGGAGAGTAAAGGAGACTAAAGGAAAGTAAAGGAGACTTAAGGAGAGTAACTGATCGGCTGATCGGTAGAAGAAAACAACTTGTTTGTGTTAAACAACGAACTGCCAACATCTTAACTACCTTCTCTGTTCTCTTTATCAATAATGAACTAAATATGAAACTGAGGTGGGAAATTCATCACTAGATAATCTGACATTTTTCAAAATAAGATAAAAAATATAGTGACATGATTGATGTATGATGTCAGAGTTATGTGCTGAAACTATTTCTGGAAAATAAAAAGATTTATTTGTGTAAATATATATATTTAAATTAACATTTAAATTTGTCCATAAAAAAACACAAAAGAACTGAATAATGTACATAGCACGGTCTTCTTATTGGTTAGTTAGAGAGCGTCGGGTGTTCCGTGGGAAATTATCCAATTTCACTTAATATTTAGTTGCTGCATATAATTTTCCATTGTTGAGCGTCTGAGCTGCAATAGTGTCTGGATAAGTAATACACACTCTTCCATGCCAGTGGATGGCAGTAATAGCGCAATAAAGACCGTGTTCATTTAAAACAGTAGAATTGAATGATGTGTGGGAGAGGTTGAGGTGACGAACAGCGATGGAGAAATATTTGAATAATAAAAAGACAAATATACCGTGGCTCAGAAAAGGTTGAGAAACACTGTAGACGATACAATAAAACAAAACAAATAAAGAATATACATATTTAACTGGATATATATGTCATTGAATGTAGCAAAGGTGATAATTAATTATTTGTCACTGAAGAACAACTGAAAACATCTCAGTCCAAAGACTAAGAAGGAAATAATGCATAAATTAAATAAATACATGAATTAAAAGAATAAATTAATGCATTATTAATACAAACACGAAGGGAAATTTAAATATGTAATTAAATAAATAGGGGGAATTTATTAAAAGGTGAATTAATAAAAAGGCAAATACAAATAAATTCATGCCTACATTTACTTTTTTAATATTATTTTTAATACATTCAAAGGGCGCATTGATTTATTTATGGAGTCATTCGCAGCTTCCGTCCTTCACAATACAGCTGGTTGGATTGTTTTTGTCACTACTGCTAACTCAGGATTGGTCGCCGCATTTGATTTTATTTTGACAGCAGCCAGCGGAAGTGCCGCTCTCGTTTTCGCGCTCTTGACTCCACGGCGGGCTGTGGTTGGTTGTTTGTTCTGATCAAAGATGGCTGCTGTTGTTCTGGATGGAGAGTGAACACAGGCCGAGAGGACAAACCCGAAAACCAACGACCGGAACCGAGACCCGAACCTGAACCCGAACCCGGACCACTGGACCCGAACATTCTGATTCAGTTCTTCAGGTAAAACACGGTTCTGTTTATTCTTCTTCTCTCGTTTCTAACCGGGAGCATCTTCTCTGATGTCATCGATCTATATTTGATTGACACTTGTCGCTGAATGATCAGGAACATAAAATGAGAGAAACGTTAAATGTTCGATCAGTTTGATTATTGTGGATTAATAAATGTATAGATGATGAGGTCATTAGTGGTTCTGGTTCTCATTGTTAGGCTTTCAATGGGTCTTCAGTACATGAAGGTTATTCAGGTTACTGCAGTGTTATAACACAGTTATTACTAACATATATGCAGTAATGATGTGTACTAGTACCACACCGTTAGTGTACTTATATGTGGATTCATGTTTATGGAAAACAGGGCGTGGCCTCATTCAGACACACAGGCTAATGCTAATAATAATGATGATAATGCTAATAATAATAATGATGATAATGAGAATAATGATAATGATAATGATAATGATAATAATGATAATAAAGGAAATCACCTGGAACACTGTAGTTCTGTATATGAATATATCAAAGACAATGGATAAATATATATATATATATATATATTTATATATATAATTAGATATTGAATTAGATTTAATAATATTTAAAATAACTGGTGTTTTCATTATGGAGATAAATATATATATATAATATATACAATATGAATAGGCATAAATAAGAACATACATGTACTTTAATGTAATATGTTTAGTTATTTTCTTTGATTTTATATTTAAATCATTAATTTAATATCATGATTATTGTCCTGTAATTATTGTTTTATTTTGTACTATATCTCATACTGAATGTCGTCATGGTACCTGATTATATATAATAATAATATATATTATATAGTAATAATATATATATTAATAATATATATAATATGATAATAATAATATATATTAAATACAGATGACAGAGGCTGACAAAATCACAAAGGAATAAATAAATAAATATGCCATGAAATGTACCAATGATATCAAAAAGACATTAATTCATTGATAAAATATTACATTAATTAATATTTCTGCTTTAATTAGCTTCTTTATTTATTCACCTTTTTATTAATATATAATAATATTTAATTTATTTCATTAATTTTTTCATTTTAACTTAATTTTTAAATGTCGGTGTACGCATTTATATTTTATTTATGTATTTACATATATGTTTTTATATATATGTTTTTGTATTTATTTATATGTTTATGTATTTATTTATATGTTTGTGTGTTCATATATATGTTTGTGTGTTCATATATATGTTTGTGTGTTTATATATGTTTGTGTGTTCATATATATGTTTGTGTGTTCATATATATATGTTTGTGTATTTATTTATATGTTTGTGTGTTCATTGTTTTGATATTCTTTAGATTCAGGGTTCGGGTGATCTTTAGATTAAGATGAATTATAAGAAGACAACAGAACATGACAAAGTACATAAATGAAGTAGATTAAATATATATACTGTAATTTGTACATATATATTGATGTATTATAAGAGCGTACTATACTGTATATAGACACGATATAAACTGGTCTCAGTAATCTCTGTTACACCTGTAAAACAAGATGGCTGTGGCTAGGAAACTGTTTCCATGGCAACAGTGAACCGACGTCAGCGGCTGAGTTCGTTGAAGTGTGTGTGTGTGTGTGACCTCTGACCCTGGGTGTCATACTCTGTCCCGTCACTAGGGGCAGCAGTGACAGATGGTAACCATGGATACCACCACCTCCATCAAGATGACCACTCTGGCGATTCAGAACCTGTTCGGCTACGTGGAGGAGGAGAACCTGAGCGCTCTGAGGACGCACCTGGACCGTTTCAAGGAGGTGGACGGACGCAGTGACGTACGTACCCTCACACTCAGGTCACCAGGTACCATGAGTATATATATACACATATACATGTATACTGTGTGTACTTATACTCTGTGTTCACTCAGAACGGTCAGACTCCTCTCATGCTGGCAGCAGAACAGGGAAGTCTGGACATCATCCAGGAGCTGATCAGGAGAGGAGCTAATGTCAACCTGGACGATGTGGTGAGAAGATCATCTCCTCCTCACCCTCCTCCTCCTCCTCCTCCTCCTCCCTCTCTCTCCTCCTCCTCCTCCCCCTCCTCCCTCTCTCCCCTCCTCCTCCCCCTCCTTCTCCTCCCTCTCTCCCCTCCTCCTCCTCCCCCTCATCCTCCCTCTCTCTCTTCCTCCTCCTCTTCCTCCCTCCTCCCCCTCCTCCTCCCTCTCTCTCCTCCTCCTCCTCCTCTTCCTCCCTCCTCCCCCTCATCCTCCCTCTCTCTCCTCCTCCTGCTGCTATTCCTCCCTCCACCTCCTCCTCCTCCCTCTCTCTCCTCCTCCTCCTCCTCCTCCCTCTCTCTCCTCCTCCTCCTCCTCCTCATGATAACCTCCTCTCTCTCTCTCCTCAGGACTGCTGGTCTGCTCTGATCTCAGCAGCTAAAGAAGGACACGTTGAGGTGGTGAAGGAGCTGCTGGAGAACAGCGCCTACATCGAGCACAGAGACATGGTGGGGCGGCGCCGCTAAGACTCATGGGACATGTAGTCCACAACAGGAAACACACATATTCAGTGTTTATGGACAAGGAAACGTTTTCTTTCATAGTTTCTTCTGTTTACTTTCTCTCCTTAATGTCCTCCTTCAAGTCAAGTACATTTTATTTACTCAGCTCACTGAGATATAGAATAATAATAATAATAATAATAATCAATAGATGAACACATGAATGACCTACTGTGTGATTCTGTTTCAGGGCGGCTGGACGGCTCTGACCTGGGCGTCATATAAAGGCCGTGTGGAGGTCACTGAGCTGCTGCTAGAGAACGGAGCGAACCCCAACACTACAGGACAGGTAACACACTAACCCAACACTATAGGACAGGTAACACACTAACCAACACTACAGGACAGGTAACACACTAACCAACACTATAGGACAGGTAACACACTAACCAACACTATAGGACAGGTAACACACTAACCAACACTACAGGACAGGTAACACACTAACCAACACTATAGGACAGGTAACACACTAACCAACACTATAGGACAGGTAACACACTAACCAACACTATAGGACAGGTAACACACTAACCAACACTATAGGACAGGTAACACACTAACCAACACTATAGGACAGGTAACACACTAACCAACACTATAGGACAGGTAACACACTAACCAACACTATAGGACAGGTAACACACTAACAAACACTACAGGACAGGTAACACACTAACAAACACTACAGGACAGGTAACACACTAACAAACACTACAGGACAGGTAACACACTAACAAACACTACAGGACAGGTAACACACTAACAAACACTACAGGACAGGTAACACACTAACCAACACTACAGGACAGGTAACACACTAACAAACACTATAGGACAGGTAACACACTAACCAACACTATAGGACAGGTAACACACTAACAAACACTACAGGACAGGTAACACACTAACCAACACTATAGGACAGGTAACACACTAACAAACACTACAGGACAGGTAACACACTAACAAACACTACAGGACAGGTAACACACTAACCAACACTATAGGACAGGTAACACACTAACAAACACTACAGGACAGGTAACACACTAACAAACACTACAGGACAGGTAACACACTAACAAACACTACAGGACAGGTAACATGCTAGCTAGCTAACTAGCTTGATGCTACATGAGTTACATTTAATGAACAAATGCTTTATCTACACTCAGCTGAGAAAGAACATTGATATCACAGATAATCAGTCATTAACTGTCTCTCTCTCTCTCTCCCTGTCTCTCTCTCTCCCTCCCTGTCTCTCTCTCTCCCTCCCTGTCTCTCTCTCTCCCTCCCTCTCTCTCTCTCCCTCCCTGTCTCTCTCTCTGCCTGGCTCACAGCAGTACAGTGTGTATCCGATCATCTGGTCAGCAGGTCGAGGACACGCTGACATCGTCAAAGTTCTTCTGCGTGAAGGAGCCAAAGTCAACTGTTCAGACAAGGTGAAGACAACAACAACAATAATAATACCTGATAGATAATGGTCAATCAATCAATTAATCTGTGTGTGCGTGTCTCTCTCTGTGTGTGTGTGTGTGTGTGTGTGTGTGTGTGTGTGTGTGTGTGTGTGTGTGTGTGTGTGTGTGTGTGTGTGTGAGACAGTATGGGACCACTCCTCTGATCTGGGCATCCAGGAAAGGACACTTTGACTGTGTGATGCACCTTCTGGAGAACGGAGCGGACGTAGACCAGGAGGGAGCGGTAAGACAAGGAGTACTGTGTAGTACTGCTACTAGAGGAGTACTGTGTATAGAAGTATATGTCAAGGTATATAAATAAATATATATATATTATATGTGATATAGTACTATGGTTCCTCCTCAGAACTCCATGACGGCCCTCATCGTGGCGGTGAAGGGCGGCTACACTGAGGTGGTGAAGGAGCTGCTGAAGAGGAACCCTAACGTCAACATGACGGACAAAGACGGGAACACGGCGCTGATGATCGCTGCCAAGGAGGGCTACACCGAGATAGTCCAGGACCTGCTGGACGCAGGGACCTACGTCAACATCCCGGACCGGGTGAGACCACGTACACTCTGGTGACCCTGAATGCACCACGGTGTTTGTGTTCATGTGTTCATTCTGTGGGTCTGTTGTTACTCATCACTGAGAGTGTGTGTGTGTTTTGTATGTGTGTGTGTGTGGTTTGTGTGTGTGTGTGTCTGTATGTGTCTACACTACAGAGCGGGGACACAGTGCTGATTGGAGCAGTGAGGGGGGGTCATGTGGAGATCGTCAGAGCTCTGCTGCACAAATACGCCGACATCGACATCAGAGGACAGGTGAGAACATAATAATAATAATAATATAATTAATGCTGACGTCTCACTCTGACGTCTCACTCTGACGTCTCACTCTTATATCTCTCTCTGACGTCTCACTCTGACGTCTCTCTCTTATGTCTCACTCTTATGTCTCTCTCTTATGTCTCACTCTTATGTCTCACTCTGATGTCTCTCTCTTATGTCTCACTCTGACGTCTCACTCTTATATCTCACTCTGACGTCTCACTCTTATATCTCTCTCTGACGTCTCACTCTGACGTCTCTCTCTTATGTCTCACTCTTATGTCTCACTCTGATGTCTCACTCTGACGTCTCACTCTTATAACTCTCTCTGACGTCTCACTCTGACGTCTCTCTCTTATGTCTCACTCTTATGTCTCACTCTGATGTCTCTCTCTTATGTCACACTCTGACGTCTCACTCTGATGTGTTTCCAGGAGAATAAGACGGCTCTGTACTGGGCTGTGGAGAAAGGAAACGCCTCCATGGTGAGAGACATCCTGCAGTGTAACCCAGACACAGAGACCTGCACCAAGGTGAGACACACACACACACACACACACACACACACACACACACACACACACACACACACACACACACCCCTCTCTCCTTTTTTCTCCCTCTTAAACCCTTTTTAACCCTCCCACTCCTTTTCTCTGCAAGGGCCTGGTTTGTTTATAATCACTGTGTAAACACAGTGTATGTATAGTTCATACACACCTGAACACAGCTCAACACTCATAAAGGATCATCGGTGGGTGAGATCTCTGAGATCTTTGAGATCTCTGCAGCCTGTCACAATCCTCAGAAAGCTGTGTTTCTCAGATCAGCTGATGATCGGACATGTTTGTGATTGAGGACCACATCTGGAAGTGTCGACACATCTGTGTCACACGAGATGCAACTCTATCGTATCATTAAGAACCTTTAGAGAAGCTAACAGCAGCCTGGTGGGGCTACGTTGTTCCCTGAAGCTAAACTGCTGCAATGAGGGAATACTATCATCACTCAGGAACTCCTTCATGTTTGGAGGACGACGTTGTGACCGTTGTGTCTCCTGTCTCCTGTCTCCTGTCTCCTGTCTCCTGTGTCCTCTCTCCTGTCTCCTGTCTCCTGTCTCCTGTCTCCTGTCTCCTGTCTCCTGTGTCCTCTCTCCTGTCTCCTGTCTCCTGTCTCAGGACGGAGAGACCCCTCTGATCAAAGCCACCAAGATGAGGAACATTGAGATCGTGGAGCTGCTGCTGGATAAAGGAGCTAAAGTGTCGGCTGTCGATAAGGTGAGAACTATAAAGACTCAACCAACATCAGCAGAGAGCATCTAATACCACACAACGCTAAGAAGTGTGCTCTTCAAAATAAACTTCTTCATGTTGGTAGGGATCCACAGTTTCACCTCTGTACTTCCTGTTCTTCAGAAAGGAGACACGCCTCTCCACATCGCCATCCGTGGGCGGAGCCGCCGCCTGGCCGAGCTCCTCCTCAGGAACCCCAAAGATGGCCGCCTGCTGTACCGACCCAACAAGGGCGGAGAGACGCCCTACAACATCGACTGCAGCCACCAGAAGAGCATCCTCACGCAGATCTTTGGAGCGCGTACGCTTCTCTCTCATTATAGAAAACACACATCAACACACACCTGAAGCTAAAAAGGTTTAGCTTCAGGTGTGTTGATGTGTGTGTATAACACACCTGTCCCCCCCCTCCCTGCAGGTCACCTGTCCCCCACAGAGACAGATGGAGACATGCTGGGTTATGATCTGTACAGCTCTGCTCTGGCCGACATCCTGAGTGAGCCCACCATGCAGCCCCCCATCTGTGTGGGTCTGTACGCCCAGTGGGGCAGCGGCAAGTCCTTCCTGCTGAAGAAGCTGGAGGGTGAGTCCTCACACACACACACACACACACACACACACACGCACAGGGCTACAGAGTATAGATGCATGTTAACGTTCCTCCTCTTCCTCCTCAGATGAGATGAAGACGTTTGCCGGTCAGCAGATCGAGCCCTTGTTCCAGTTCTCCTGGCTCGTGGTGGTTCTGTCTCTGCTGCTCTGCGGCTCCGTCGCCGTCGTCCTCGGCTTCACCGTCGACCCCAAACTCTCCATGGCCGTCTCCCTGAGCCTGCTGGCTCTGCTCTACGTCTTCTTCGGTGAGTACACAGAGATACTGCTGCTACACTACATCTCAAAGTATTTAACAACTCTAGTCTCTGTCTCAGTGGTGGTGTATTAATAAAGGTTTTCTTCTTCAGTGGTGGTGTACTTTGGCGGGCGTCGGGAGGGCGAGAGCTGGAACTGGGCGTGGCTGCTCAGCACCCGTCTGGCCCGTCACATCGGGTATCTGGAGCTGCTGCTGAGGCTGATGTTTGTGAACCCACCGGAGCTGCCGGAGCAGAGTACCAGAGCTCTGCCTGTCAGGTAACACTGCTCACCTGTCAGACACCCTCAGGGGGTTATTTAACGGTAGAATAGAGTCGGTTCAAACGTAATGTCCCCAGAAGAAAACAGATGGTACGGACCGTTCACCGGTCATGTTGGTGTTGACGACATCATCAGAGGAAGTGATGTGACGATGATGTCATCACGTGTTCCCTCAGGTTCCTGTTCACAGACTATAACCGGCTGTCGAGTGTCGGTGGAGAGACGTCGATGGCCGAGATGATCGCTACGCTGTCTGACGCCTGTGAGAGAGAGTTCGGCTTCATGGCTACTCGTCTGTTCAGAGTGTTCAAGACGGAGGAGACGCAGGGTACACACACACATACACACACACACACACACTCACACACACTAACACACACACACTCACACACACACCCCCCCTACCTCACCTCACCTCTCCTCCTCCTCTCGTCTCCTCAGGAAACAGGAAGTGGAAGAAGACGTGCTGCGTCCCGTCCTTCGTCCTCTTCGCTGTGGTTCTGGTCTGCCTGCTGAGCGGCGTGGCTCTGCTGTCCGTGTTCAAGGTGGACGGGGAGAACCGCACGGTGAACGGCGTGCTGATCGCCGTGGGCGGCGTGGTGGGTCTGGCTCTGCTGCTGAACTGCCGGACCTGGTGGAGGGTGACGGACTCGGTGCTGAACTCACAGAGGAAGAGGCTCCACGGAGCCGCCAACAGGATGCACAAGCTGAAGAGTGAGGGCTTCATGAAGGTGAGGCCTTAACTCTCTAATGTATACACACACATGTGTATATATATATGTATAAACACAGTGTCCTCAGCCTCACAGTGTCCTCAGCCTCACAGTGTCCTCAGCCTCACAGTGTCCTCAGCCTCACAGTGTCTTCAGCCTCACAGTGTCCTCAGCCTCACAGTGTCCTCAGCCTCACAGTGTCCTCAGCCTCACAGTGTCTTCAGCCTCACAGTGTCCTCAGCCTCACAGTGTCCTCAGCCTCACAGTGTCCT
The DNA here is from genome assembly GCF_910591455.1 of Pholis gunnellus. Taxonomy (NCBI): domain Eukaryota; kingdom Metazoa; phylum Chordata; class Actinopteri; order Perciformes; family Pholidae; genus Pholis; species Pholis gunnellus. The sequence continues at coordinate 21,218,134 of NC_136546.1, read as the reverse complement.
CAGCCTCACAGTGTCCTCAGCCTCACAGTGTCCTCAGCCTCACAGTGTCCTCAGCCTCACAGTGTCCTCAGCCTCACAGTGTCCTCAGCCTCACAGTGTCCTCAGCCTCACAGTGTCCTCAGCCTCACAGTGTCTTCAGCCTCACAGTGTCCTCAGCCTCACAGTGTCTTCAGCCTCACAGTGTCCTCAGCCTCACAGTGTCCTCAGCCTCACAGTGTCTTCAGCCTCACAGTGTCCTCAGCCTCACAGTGTCTTCAGCCTCACAGTGTCCTCAGCCTCACAGTGTCCTCAGCTTTTTTTCTTTTCTGTTTGCACTTTATTATCTGTATTCACTTTATATGTTGGACTGGAGAGACACGTCTTTTCAACTCCTCTGTATGTTCGGTACATATTGAGGAATTGAGAATAAAGCTGACTTTATATAATATACACATATATATATATACATATATGTGTATATGTATATATATATATGTGTGTACTGTGTACGTGACGTGTGGCGTCGTCCTGCAGGTGCTGAAGACGGAGGTGGAGCTGATGGCGAGGATGGCGAAGACCATCGACAGCTTCACGCAGCATCAGACCAGACTGACCGTGGTCATCGACGGACTGGACTCATGTGAACAAGACAAAGTCCTTCAGATGCTGGACACGGTGAGACTCCTCCTCTTCCTCCTCCTCCTCTATCACGAGCTTTAGTTTTACCAGCAGCATGTGGAGGCTGTGTGAGGACGTGACTACTTCCTGGAGGAGTAGACGGTCCAGTAGACGGTCTAACGTGGTCTCTGCTGGTCTCTGCTGGTCCCCCTCAGGTCCGGGTCCTGTTCTCTAAAGGCCCCTTCATCTCCATCTTTGCCAGCGACCCTCACATCATCATCAAGGCCATCAACCAGAACCTGAACAGCGTGCTGAGAGACTCCAACATCAACGGCCACGACTACATGAGGAACATCGTCCACCTGCCCGTCTTCCTGAACAGCAGAGGCCTGTCCTCCGCCAGGAAGATGTGCAGCACGGCGCCCAGCAACGGGGACGCAGACGGTACTCACTCCCATCTGATGAGTCACTGATGAGAACAGATGATGTCACAGTGAGACACTTACAGCTCTCTCTCTCTCTCTCTCTCTCTCTCTCTCTCTCTCTCTCTCTCTCTCTCTCTCTCTCTCTCTCTCTCTCTCTCTCTCTCTCTCTCTCTCTCTCTCTGTCTCTGTCTCTCTCTCTCTCTCTCTCTCTCTGTCTCTCAGGTTGGCATGAGGAGTTAGACAGGAAACTGTCTCAGCACAGTTTGGGAGAATTAACCAAGTTCGGCAGCAAGACGACGCTGAACCGCAGGGTGAGTGTGTGTGTGTGTGTGTGTGTGTGTGTGTGTGTGTGTGTGTGTGAGAGAGAGTGTGTGTGTGAGTGTGTGAGTGTGAGTGTGTGTGTGTGCGTGTGTGTTTCCTCACGTTCAGAGTAAATTGTCTCATCGTATGTGAACGTTGTGTATAACTACAGTAGTTGTGTAGTACTTGGCGGTGATCATGTGACCGTGTGTTCAGGACACGTACCGGAGGAGACAGGTGCAGCGCTCGGTGACCCGTCAGATGTCCTTCGACCTGACGAAGCTGATGGTGACGGAGGACTGGTTCAGTGACATCAGCCCTCAGACCATGAGGAGGCTGCTCAACATCGTGTCCGTCACGGGACGCCTGCTCAGAGCCAATCAGATCGGCTTCAACTGGGACCGCCTGGCGTCCTGGATCAACCTGACGGAGCAGTGGCCCTACAGGACGTCCTGGCTCATCCTGTACCTGGAGGAGACCGACGGAGTCCCAGACCAGGCCACGCTCAAGACCATCTACGAGAGGTCAGAGGGCCCGTGTGTGTGTGTGTGTGTGAGTGAGAGAGAGCCTCTGATTGGTCGAGTCCCACAGAGAGACGTGGTCCCCTGTCAGTAGTACAGAGGCGTGTCTTCTTCTCCTCCTCTCAGAGTCTCTTCTTCTTCTTCTCCTCCTCTCAGAGTGTGTAGGAACATCCCCACCACCAAAGACGTGGAGCCTCTGTTGGAGATCGATGGAGACACTCGTAGCTTTGAGGTCTTCTTGTCCTCACGGACCCCCGTCCTCACATCCAGAGACGTCCGAACCTTCCTGCCCTGCACCGTGAACCTGGACCCCAAACTGAGGGAGATCATAGCAGGTATGTCCAGATGTTCTCTCTGATCCAGATGTTCTCTCTCTGATCCAGATGTTCTCTCTGATCCAGATGTTCTCTCTCTGATCCAGATGTTTTCTCTGATCCAGATGTTCTCTCTCTGATCCAGATGTTCTCTCTCTGATCCAGATGTTCTCTCTCTGATCCAGATGTTCTCTCTGATCCAGATGTTCTCTCTCTGATCCAGATGTTCTCTCTCTCTCTGATCCAGATGTTCGTGCTGCCCGTGACCAGATGAATGTGGGCGTGGTCCCGTACCCCCCTGTCCCCCTGCAGGAGGCCCAGCCCCGCCCCTCCTCCATGTACAGCCAGGTGTCGTGTTCTCCCTCCGCCTCCTTCATCGGCCCCTTTAACCCTCCTCCAGTGGGGGGGGGAGGGGGCGTGGCCTCCCCGACCCCCCCCAGCAGCTACTACAGCGGAATGGCCGGACCACAGCACCCCTTCTACAACAGGGTGAGTCCAGGCTCCGCCCACACCTGCTGATGTCACGCACAGGGTCTCCTCACCTGATTGGTTGAGAGGAAGGTAAAGCTGTGATGTCACAGCTTCCTGTTCCCCCGGTTCACCTTCTATCATGTCTGTTTCTATCATTTGTTTTTATTTGCTTCCTTCTTGTTGTTTGAGGTCCAATCATTTTGATTTTCTGCCCCCCCCCCCCTCAGCCATATTTCCCCCATCACCTTTACCAGCTGCCTCGCCCCCCCATGGCCTCCACCTACCCATCACACCTCCACCCACGTGCTGCACCCAAACACTCCTTCAGCCGGGACGTCCCAGCCGTGAGTACGACACCGAGTACGGAGGACCGAAGGTGCTCGTTAAGACCAACTGGAATCAATTAATCAATTAGTTCATTAAAGAGGAACACGACAATATTTATTCACATCTTTTCTCTTTTAAACTAATCAAACAAAGGCTGGTTTATTTATTTATTTATCTCAGTTCAACTAGTTATTTGATCCATTATGTTATAATTATTATTATTATTATTATTAATTGTCAGGTTTGGATAGAAGCCCATGTAACAATTGTTACTAATGATTACTTTCATTATTAAACGTTTATTTATTTAGATTTTGACGCATGATTCCCAGCATCTGCTTTTTGTTCTTCTTCTTCTACTGTTGCTCCACCCTCTGGTCTCTTCTTCTGTGGTTTGTGGGGCTGCGTAGCGTTCAGGGACGGGTTGATTTCTTTTTCTTCTTCTGATGATCTGAAAGTGAAATCAGTCAGAAATCATTTTCACCTTTTTCTGTCAGCTTTTTCCAGATGTTTCATTCCTCACCTGTCTGTCTGTCTGTCTGTCTGTCTGCAGTATAAGGTTTCATCTTTGAAAAGGAAGCAGGTATTGAACTCTCCCTAACTCCTTCCTTCTTTCCTTCCTTCCTTCCCTGCCTGATCAGACTAACTTCCTCTGCCCACTACAACTCCCAGCATGCACCTTGCCTGGACTAGTCGGTAGCCTCAGTAGAGTAGCTGGTTTATTTTACATTTTAATTTATTAATACCAAAACAAAGCGTTCCTTTGAGAAATAGAAACACGTTTTACTACATTTACTAAATACAATAGTTATTAAACATATTAAACATGAAGTTATGATGATTTAATACCAATAATAAGCTTCATTATTTGGTTTATTACCTGGTAATAACATCACTAATGTCCTCATAGAACTGGTACTTCCTGTGTGTTTGTGTCCCAGGAATCAAACCTGCGTTGTGTGTTGTGTTCAGGGTCCGTCCTCCTCGTCCGTCCTCCTCAGCTCCATGACGACGGAGGCCGTCTGCGAGCGCGTGCGGCTGATCGACGGCATCGACCAGAGCATGACGGGACAGTACGGCGCCACCATCAGGAAGGTGAGGGGGCGTGGCCTCGGCCATCGGGTCATCAGGGAGCAGGAGGAGGAGCGGTCAGGTGACACTCAAAGGTGTTTATTTCTGGTTTCCAGGCCAACGTCAACGGAAGAGTTCTGTCTCAGTGCAACATTGACGAGCTGAAGAAGGAGATGAGCATGAACTTTGGAGACTGGCAGCTGTTCAGAGCCACGGTGAGTCATCGTCACGTTAGCCTGTTAGCATGTTAGCCTACAAGGTAACCAGCTGTTAGCCTGTTAGCATGTTAGTCTACATGGTAACCAGCTGTTAGCCTGTTAGCCTACATGGTAACCAGCTGTTAGCCTGTTAGCCTGTTAGCCTACATGGTAACCAGCTGTTAGCCTGTTAGTCTACATGGTAACCAGCTGTTAGCCTGTTAGCCTGTTAGCCTACATGGTAACCAGCTGTTAGCATGTTAGTCTACATGGTAACCAGCTGTTAGCCTGTTAGCCTACATGGTAACCAGCTGTTAGCCTGTTAGTCTACATGGTAACCAGCTGTTAGCCTGTTAGCTGTTAGCCTGTTAGCTGTTCAGAGCCCGGTGTAATACTATAACATGTAAATATCGAGAGTTCAGTGAGAGACTGTCCAGGTGTCACGTGTCTCCTGCAGGTTCTGGACATGCGTCACATAGAGAGTCAGGTGCTGCACGAGGAAGCTGCCAGCGAGCAAGGCAGCGTGGTGGGCTGTCCCACCGAGGCGGGGCGGCGAGCGTCGGCTCCGTCCCACGGAGGAGCGGACGCGTCTCCGATGTACAGCTTCAACCTGAGCTTTGAGGAGCTGAGCACTGTGGGGCTGGACGAGGCCCAGAGACAGGGGGCCACGCAGTGGATGGTAACATGCTGCTCACTATTATCTGATCTAATCCTATTTTATCCTATATTTAATTTATTAATTCATTAATTTATTAAATATTTTATGTTATACTATTTGTTATTGATTTTTTATTTTTATAAAAACATTTTTAATTTATGTGTTATTTTATTATCTTATTTTATAAATAAAATGTTTTAATAGAAACATTTTATTTATTTATTATTGTATCTTACCTTATATTATTACATTTTGTATTTTAACAAAATCAATTACATTTTAATTTAAATTAATTTATATTTTATTTTATCTTATCGTATTTTATTATCTTATTTTACCTCATACTATTTCACCTTATATTATTAATTTTTACATTTTAATAAAAACATTTTATAATTTTTTAATTTTCTTATTTTATTTCATCTTATTTTAATAAGTAATCCCTGAGGCTCCTCCCACCAGAGGAACACTGTCTCATGAGCTCAGTGAATACAGACATCACGTCTCCTTCAGTCCCAACAATAGAACTCTTCTTCTGTGGTGTCTGTCCTCAGGGGGGCGCTCACCGCACCGCCAGCATGACCAGCCTGAACTCCCAGGAGTCCTCCAACGACATCTCCCGGCTGACGGACCGGCAGCAGGACGAGTACCGCGACGCCTACCAGGAGTACATCGCCCAGATGGCTCAGGTGGAGATGGGCGGCGCCGGAGAGAGGCCCGTCCAACCGCAGCCGGGTCAGTTCATGACATCATCAACGGAGGACAAGAGCAAAGACGGCGGCGGCGAGCAGGACGGACGCAAGTCCTTCAACAAGAGGAGCGGCGGTGGTAAACCGGTGGCAGATAACGCAGACTTCACCTCCAACGGCGACGCCCTGGACCCCATCACAGAGGAGGACGAGAAGGGGGACCACGGGTCCTCCAAGTCCTCGATGACCCGCAAGACCTCGGCCGAGAAAGGGGCGGGGCTCTTCCAGGGCGACCTGAAGACGAAGGCCGGCGGCGGACCGCGCTACCAGAAGCTGACCAGCGACGACGACGAGGAGTCCGAGGAGTCCGACAACGCTCCTCTTCTGCTGAAAGACGGGAAGAAGGCGGTCGACCCAAAGCCTCCCGGCGGCTCGCTGGCACTGAAGGCGAAGGACTACCTGTCGGACGCCATGTTGGACAAGAAGGACTCGTCGGACTCCGGCGTGCGGTCCAACGAGAGCTCGCCCAACCACTCGCTGCAGGACGAGGAGGCGGACCTGTCTCAGCTGGAGAGGGCCGACCTCATCGAGCTGGACGACGACAGGAAGAGAGGACTTCCCAGCAGCCTCAGCGGCCTCCAGGACCCGGCCGTCGCCCGCATGTCCATCTGCTCCGAGGACCAGTGCAGCAGCCCCGAGGAGAGCTGGACCTCCTCCAGGTCCTTCAACCTGAACCGCACGCCGAGCAACGTCACGCTCAACAACAACACCACCAACGCCCAGCAGGGAAACAGGCCCCGCCCACCCGCAGAGGGCTCCACCACCTCCTCCTCCTTTAACCCCGCCTCCTCCTCCAGTGATGTCATCCTCTCCCCGAGCTCCTCCTCCTCCTCCTCCACCTCCACCAGGCCGGGTCCCAACAACGAGAACGTCCGAGTGGTTCACCTGAAGAGGGGCCTGAAACCCGGAGACCCCCCGGAGATCTGCACCGTCTCCTCCGACACCGTCACCTTCGGCGAGGAGCGGGAGAGCATCCTGTGACCTCATCGTTACCTCACCGTGACCTCATAGTTACCTCATCGTGACCCATGAACAGAGAGCATGAGGGTCCACCAGGAGCCTCTCAACCCTCTGAACCAATCAGGACGTTTAAAGTTAAATCACGACTCGTCTGGCCAGGTATGAATACTAGTACCCTTAAAGTAACACAACACCGGTATGAATACTAGTACCCTTAAAGTAACACGACACCGGTATGAATACTAGTACCCTTAAAGTAACACGACACCGGTATGAATACTAGTACCCTTAAAGTAACACAACATCAGTATGAATACTAGTACCCTTAAAGTAACACAACATCAGTATGAATACTAGTACCCTTAAAGTAACACGACCTTAAAGTAACACGACACAGGTATGAATACTAGTACCCTTAAAGCTAACCACAACACCGGTATGAATACTAGTACCCTTAAAGTAACACAACATCAGTATGAATACTAGTACCCTTAAAGTAACACGACACCGGTATGAATACTAGTACCCTTAAAGTAACACAACACCGGTATGAATACTAGTACCCTTAAAGTAACACGACATCAGTATGAATACTAGTACCCTTAAAGTAACACGACACCGGTATGAATACTAGTACCCTTAAAGTAACACAACACCGGTATGAATACTAGTACCCTTAAAGTAACACAACATCAGTATGAATACTAGTACCCTTAAAGTAACACAACACCGGTATGAATACTAGTACCCTTAAAGTAACACAACATCAGTATGAATACTAGTACCCTTAAAGTAACACAACATCAGTATGAATACTAGTACCCTTAAAGTAACACAACATCAGTATGAATACTAGTACCCTTAAAGTAACACGACACCGGTATGAATACTAGTACCCTTAAAGTAACACGACACCGGTATGAATACTAGTACCCTTAAAGTAACACGACATCAGTATGAATACTAGTACCCTTAAAGTAACACGACACCGGTATGAATACAAGTACCCTTAAAGTAACACGACATCAGTATGAATACTAGTACCCTTAAAGTAACACGACACCAGTATGAATACTAGTACCCTTAAAGTAACACGACATCAGTATGAATACTAGTACCCTTAAAGTAACACGACACCAGTATGAATACTAGTACCCTTAAAGTAACACGACACCGGTATGAATACTAGTACCCTTAAAGTAACACGACACCGGTATGAATACTAGTACCCTTAAAGTAACACGACACCGGTATGAATACTAGTACCCTTAAAGTAACACGACACCGGTAGAGCAGTGCTGCTTATAAAGGAGCTAACTGCTAGCTAACGGCTAGCTAGCTGCTAACGTACGGAGGTTACATTTCTGTTGTGTTTAAGCTCCAAACAGTAAACATGCGTTTAATCTGGTAAAAAGAATAAATCCATATAATAGATATTATAATAGATACAAACTACAAGCTGCTGACGAGTCATTAAAACAACGTTTAAATGTTTCTGATGAGGAGGAGGAGGAGGAGGAGGAGGAGCGTCTGCTGGTGGACGTAGTTTAGTAGTTCAGCTGGTCTCAGTAGAAGCTCTGCATGTTGTTGTTGTTGTTGTTGTTGTTGTTGTTGTGATCCGTCCAGATGAACTCTGGTGAAACGAAGCTCAAAAAGTGAAACTTAAAACTCGACAGAAGATGAAATGCGATTTTACAGAAACAATAAACGGTTTTATTTCTACAGATTTATATTAGAATATTAATATTAACAGTAATTCATATTATTAATAGTAATTAATACTATTAATATGAATTAATCATATTAATAGTATTAAATGATATAATTAATATGAATATTAATTATAGTTTGAGATGTTTTCTTATTCTGATGTCAATAATCAATGTTTTTATTGACGAGTGAATATTAATGTTCATTATGAATCTCATTATGTTTTAACTAATTCATTTAATAATCTTTAGAATATTGATATTCTAGTCTTTTTTTATGTTTTAACTGAGAGACAAAAGAATAAAATCAGAGGCTTTTATTCTGAAGTTTGGATCAACAGGAAGATGATTTTAAAATTAAATAATCGCCTCTGATCTTATTTAAGTGAACAGAAGATTTAAATACAAAGTAAATTCATTTAATAATAAATATTTAACAGAATAAATAAATGTTTATGAAACGACTGATAACGGATCAATAAGTGAATTAATGTTAATAACTTTAAATGAATGCAGAATATAAACAGACCTGAGATCTGTTCAGTGGAGCGTGTTGATGTTTCCTCAGTGCTCTTCATCATCTTCATCATCTTCATCAGTGAATCTGTTGTGAACTTAAAGAAATAAAATCTGGAAGTTGATCGTTGATTCTTCGACTCTTATTGATCCGGTTGAGAAGTATTCACAAGTTCTACTGAGGTACAAGTACCTCAATGCAAAAAAGAAATGTCATCAGCAAAGAGTACTTTTGTATATAAGTACTCTTGACTCAGTGTAGCAGTGTAACCCCCCGTCCCTCTAACTAACCAGAGACTAACCAGAGACTAACTAACCAGAGACTAACCAGAGACTGACTAACCAGAGACTAACTAACCAGAGACTAACTAAGCAGAGACTAACCAGGGACTGACTAACCAGAGACTAACTAACCAGAGACTAACCAGAGACTGACTAACCAGAGACTAACTAAGCAGAGACTAACCAGAGACTGACTAACCAGGGACTAACCAGAGACTGACTAACCGGAGACTAACTAACCAGAGACTGACTAACCAGGGACTAACTAACCAGAGACTAACTAACCGGAGACTAACTAACCAGGGACTGACTAACCAGAGACTAACTAACCAGAGACTGACTAACCAGGGACTGACTAACCAGAGACTAACTAACCAGAGACTGACTAACCAGAGACTGACTAACCAGAGACTAACTAAGCAGAGACTAACCAGAGACTGACTAACCAGGGACTAACTAACCGGAGACTAACTAACCAGGGACTGACTAACCAGAGACTAACTAACCAGAGACTGACTAACCAGGGACTGACTAACCAGGGACTGACTAACCAGAGACTGACTAACCAGGGACTGACTAACCAGAGACTAACTAACCAGAGACTGACTAACCAGAGACTGACTAACCAGAGACTAACTAAGCAGAGACTAACCAGAGACTGACTAACCAGGGACTAACTAACCAGAGACTAACTAACCAGGGACTGACTAACCAGAGACTAACTAACCAGAGACTGACTAACCAGGGACTGACTAACCAGGGACTGACTAACCAGAGACTAACTAACCAGGGACTAACTAACCAGGGACTAACTAACCAGAGACTAACTAACCAGGGACTAACTAACCAGAGCAGTCATGAGGTCGTCCTTGTTCTCTAGACTTCTGATTGTTGTGTTTACAGAAGCATGCTCATGTCTGCAGCCTTTTGAACAGGTGATGACACTAGATGAGGAGTCAGAGGATCCTCAGACTTCATATGATTCATCCTGGTGTGTGTGTGTGTGTGTGTGTGTGTGTGTGTGTGTGTGTGTGTGACTGTGTGTGTGTGTGTGTGTGTGTGTGTGTGTGTGTGCTGGATCACATACAGACGGAGGTCAGTATAGGGAGCTGGGAAATGAGGGACAGGAAGCAGGCGCTTGGCCCTGTCTGACCTCGTCTAACTTTTCTACAAAGAGTGTGTGTGTGTGTGTGCCTGTGTGTGTGTGTGTGTATGTGTGTGTGTGTGTGTGAGGTCTCCGGTCTTGATGAGGTGATGGAGGAACGCCTCCTACACAAAGTCACACAGAGCAACAGTAAACAGAACGTTCCTCTTTGTTCTACTTTCTCTGGAAGAAATAAGAAATAATAATTCTGATAATTTAATCCTCGACAAAATCATTTCAAGAGATTTCTCTCTTTCTAAATGTAATTATTATTAGTTTGGTTATTTGAAGAACAAAGCCTCTGAATTCACACATTCATGATGAGCGAGTTACTCTCTAGACTCTTTGATCTTTGGTTGAATCTCTTCGATGGCGACGTCTCCACGTCTATATTCTCATGATGTCACGCAGGCAGCACAGAGACAGCCTTGCTGTGTGACTGTGGGTCCTTCTAAACATCTCAACAAGCCGTCAGTCACCACACAGCACTCCTCATGTGATGCACCAGCTCCTCTCACACTGAAGTCCTGCAGCACGAGAAGATGGAGGCTGAACTTCAGAGCTACTTCCTCTGTGAGGACCTCGTGGGTCACACCAACAAGCCAAATAAAGGTTAAAGCTGCCTGATGTCAACATCCTGTTAGCTAAGCTAACACACAACATGTAAAGTGGACTCTCTCTGAATGGAGCCAGGCTAACAGTTACTTTCAGTCTTTGTGCTAAGCTAGGCTACACACAGTTTGGACATTTTCATCAGCTAGCTAGAAACACTAGGCTAGGCTAACACTAGCTGTTTGTAGCTACAGCTACATCAGCTAGCTAGAAACACCAGGATAATGGTAGATATGCTAACTGTTTGTAGCAACATCAGCTAGCTAAAAAATAAATTGAAATCCTTTCCTCCTCTTCTCCTCCTCTTCCTCCTCATGAGCAGCAGTTGAAAACAGACTGAGCTCTCATTCGTTGCCCCGGTGACCCCCTGACCTCCTGACCCCTTGAGACTCAGCATTGCATTGTGGGTAACGTAAACAAAACAAAGGCTGGAGGAACCCGGACTGGATGGCAGATATGAAGTCTTCATGAATCTAAGCTGCTGTATTGACCCAGACAGGCCTACATGTACCAGCATGCATTGCACCACTTCCTCATCACTGGTCCCACTGAGCATGCTCAGTAGCGTTTCCTTTAGCCCCGCCTCCCAGTCTCCTCATTGAAAAACAATTCAACGTTTAAAGTTACTGATTTTAAACAGGAAGTTCATTTAACTCAAAATAAAATATTTTTACCAATTTAGGTCCGTGAGAAAAACTATTTTATTCTTGAAATATCTCATTATTCTCCACTTATTAAAATATTATCATTTTGGGTCCTTTACTTCCACAATATCATGGAATTCACACTTTATTCTTTCAGTAAAGTTTTCTTCTTCATATTAAGATTTTAACACTTTCACGATATTTCTGTTGTTATTCTGAAAAGATGACTTTGTTGTTTTATTTTTATGAGACGAGGTGACGGATAAAAACATGACATCACCGTGACATCACCTCCGTCTTCACTGGTGAAGCAGTGAGTCACAGGTTTGAATGTTACGTTTAAAGGATTAGTTTATAGATTTAATTAAATTCATTTTCAGGCCGTCAGTCTGAACAACATCTCGTTTTAGACAAATTCCTGAAACTGAACTTTGAAAACTGCTTTTAAAAGAATGATGATTGTTTAAAGGAGCGTCTGGCCCTTTAAGGAGTCACCGCTGATACACAACCAGCAGCTTTCAGTCGCCTCACATGAGCTTCTTCAGCACATCGATGTCAAACGAATCCTATGATCACAGAAGTATTTATATACTTGTATACTCGTAGTATTCTGGCTGGTTTTTAGGTATAAAGTGAAATGATGTTCGAGGCGTCACAAACATGTTAAAGAGGTTTTAGACCCTTGAGGAGGATCCTGTGACGGGTTGAAAGCTCCGGAACAGAAGCTTTAAAGGTGTGAAAACGTGAGCCTGTGATTGGTGGAGGCTGCACCGGTACCGGCCCTTTAAGGATCCGATCGGGGTTCAGTTCACACAAGTTAACTCAGGTTCTACAACACACAACTCCAGACGCCTTCACTTCATTTATTTCTCTTTTATATTGCACAAAAATAATGAGAAGAAACAAACAAATGTGCGTTAATGTGATAAAAACAAACATCCGGTTCCTCACTCACAACACACAGTCCTGAACATCTGCACCTGGTCCAGCTACTTCCGGTCTGTACTCTTTAAAACAGCCAGGCGGTAAAGCGAGGCAGGCCGGGAATCGAACCCTCGCATGCGCTCAAGTTACAAATCATGACGTCATCGTCAGTCACAATGAAAAGAAGAAGAGCCTGAAACACAGCCGGACGTTCCCTTTGATGTACAAAAATACTGTAACGATAGAAAGATGAGGTACGTCTGGTTCTGTCATATAAAACTCAGGTCTGCTGGTTTAGGGGGTTCTGCCTCAGACCTGGCAACCCGACATGTGAACTAAAGAGGACTCAAAGGAGTCACAAAAAGAGTCCTGCAGCGGTAGTCCTGGTTCAGGTCCTGGTCCAGGGGGGGTACATAAAGAGGTTTATCCTGATAGACTTCATTAGAATGCATAGGTCTGGTTCTGGTTCTGGTTCAGACCCGAACAACAAAAACTAAATCCATAAAACGGGGGATTTCTTTTTTTTTTTTGCAGAAGTACCAAAGTGAGTCCAGGTACCGGGTCTCCTCGAGTCCAGTCCCCCCCATCAGACCCGGTCCCTGGCTCTGGACCTCCTGGTCAGTAAGTGAAGACCAGGTCAGAGAAGTTGGCCTCCAGCCAGCTCCCCGCGATCATCTCGCTGAGCTCCGGGGTGCAATAGTCCGGGAAGTCGAAGTGGGACCCGAGGCTGCTGCTGCACGAGTCCAGGTCTTTGTCCACCAGGGACAGGCTCAGGTTAGCCGAGCTGGACGACGAGCTCCACGGCTCCGAGGAGGAAGAGGAGGAGGAGGAGGAGGAGGCGTGGTGGTGGAAGAAGCCGGACAGCAGACTCTCCTCCGCGGGGAGGTCGTCCAGGTCCTCCGAGGACGAGGACCGGGACGAGGAGGCCGGTGATAAGGAGGCCGGGTATGAGGAGGTGCTGCTCCTCTGCCGGGTGATGTTCTTGAAGCTGTAGAAGAGCCGACCCGACGACTCGGCGGGGCTCTGGCCCAAGGTCGGCGGCGTCTTGGAGAAACAGTAGCCGATAGGCTGGTCCTCCTGCTCGGCTTTAAACTCCCGCTCCTCCTCCTCGGAGTCCTCCTCCTCGTCGTCGGTGAACTCCCGTTGAACGAGCAGCTTGCTGGCTCTGTGGCTGCCGGTGGTCCGCTTGCTGCTCTTGCACTTAGAGAGCTTCTTCGCGGCAGCAGCGTGGCTCTTATTACCGGGTCTAACGGACGTCTTCTCCGGGGACTGACTGGACGACGCTTTCCCCGGAGGAAACGCACAGCAGCCGTCCGTCTTGGGCTTCTTCTTGGGCCGGTACTTGTAGTCCGGATAGTCGGCCATGTGCTTGAGCCGGAGCCGCTCCGCCTCCCGGATGAACGGGATCTTCTCGGTGTCTCTCAGCGTCTTCCAGCGCTTCCCGAGCCGCTTGGAGATCTCCGCGTTGTGCATGTCGGGGGACTGCTCCATGATCTTCCTCCTCTCGATCTTGGACCACACCATGAAGGCGTTCATGGGTCTCTTGATGTGACCCGTCGCGGTTTTGCACCAGTCCGGCTTCTTCAGCGGAGCGGAGCAGCGCGTCGAGGCCGCCAGCAGCTCGCTCTCCTCCGGGTCGGTCCTGTTGATCCTCGTTCCGCCATGTTGGGTCTGCTGAACCATGGTGGTGGTTCCGGGACAAACGAGACGCCGCGACGGACTCGCACGCGACACTTTATCCACGTTTTAACGTTTTATTTTAGCTTCCAGCCGTCATCACCGGCAGCAGCAGCATCTCTCTCCGTTCAAACTTCCTAACCGGTGTCTTATTAACCGGCTGATGATGCGGGTGACGTCCCGAGCTCAACCAATCACCGCTCTTCTTCTCCAAAACAACCTTCCCGCCTCCACAGTGCTTTTAACCAATCACCGCTCTTCTTCTCCAAAAAAAAGAAAGCAAACGTCCCGCCTCCGCAGCGCTCTCAGCCAATCACAGCCCTCCTGCCCTCCGCCGTGCGGCCGTTACTCCAGTACCAGGATCGGTGTGTTTCTATCGGTGTCTATTAAACCTCAGGTTCCTCCATGTTTCACTTCTGTCTGGACATAAAAGATTACATATATATATATTTATATATATATAATACATATTGTTCATATTCACTTTTCATAATCTGTTGGTATCGAACACAGACACTGAACAGAATAAATATTATTAATAATAACAACACCATTAAATGCATAAATAAACCAAAATGTCCTCAGATTTCCAGGAATCTTTGGACCTTTTGTTTTTTTAAAGGATTCCAGGAATTCTCCAGGCTTTAGTGGCTCAGTGTTTGGTTGGTCCTTCGAGGATCATTGAGTCCTCAACATCCTCAAAGTCCTCAAGGAGACCACGAGGAGACCACGAGTGTCCTTTAGGACGTTCAAGGAATCCTTGAGGACGGTTTCCTGGAGGTCAGGAGTCATTGACGAGGTTCCAGGTTTACATGTTTTATTATTATTACACATTAACTTTACTGTTTTCATCTTACTCTGTTACACCCTATCGCTGTACAACATATATATATATATATCATAATATAATATATCATATATATCATAATATATTACATTATGTTATATTTTAGGGACATATTCGATTGTCCAACAGAGAAAGTAAAACATCAACCGTCTGCTGCTGGACGACCTCTCTACCATTGACATGAATGAGGAGGCTGAGTGTGTGTGTGTGTGTGTGTGTGTGTGTGTGTGTGTGTGTGTGGTACCATCCATTCTCATAGATGAGCCGTTTCTCAGGAATGTGTCTGTTGTCAAAGGAAAACAATAAATCGTGAAATCATATTCATGCTGTAACAAACAGAATGAAACTCTGACATGAAATCAAAGTCGAGTGAACAAATGAGACGAACCTTCAGACGGAGAGTCGTCTGCATGCAGTGAAACAACCGGACCCACAGCAGAGCATGAGGCATTCTGGGTAATTTAACTCAAATCAACCGTTACAGTGTGAATATGCAAATATCTCCAACAACGTGTTGAATATTACTAAAACGCTAAACGGACAGTTTTATATCAGACCTCTCGCAGATTTACAGACTTTTATGACGCAATAATCAACAATAATCAACCAAGATTCAGAGTTGTTGTTGCCTTGTGCTGAAGGGTTTAGATTTAATGATTGAAGGGTTTAGATTTAATGTGCTGAAGGGTTTAGATTTAATGATTGAAGGGTTTAGATTTAATGTGCTGAAGGGTTTAGATTTAATGATTGAAGGGTTTAGATTTAATGTGCTGAAGGGTTTAGATTTAATAATTGAAGGGTTTAGATTTAATGTGCTGAAGGGTTTAGATTTAATGATTGAAGGGTTTAGATTTAATGTGCTGAAGGGTTTAGATTTAATGTGTTGAAGGGTTTAGATTTAATGTGCTGAAGGGTTTAGATTTAATGTGTTGAAGGGTTTAGATTTAATGTGCTGAAGGGTTTAGATTTAATAATTGAAGGGTTTAGATTTAATGATTGAAGGGTTTAGATTTAATGTGCTGAAGGGTTTAGATTTAATAATTGAAGGGTTTAGATTTAATGATTGAAGGGTTTAGATTCTTAGACTTCTTGACAACTGTTATTCATTTTCAGAGGGAAAAATCCTGATTATCTGGAATTCAAAATGCAGATTTAAAAGAAACATTTTCTATATTTAAAAGATACGATGTGGAACATATTACCCCGTGCATTATCGATGTGCATTATTATTATTATTATTATTATTATTATTATTATTATTATTATTATTACACTTTTAGGATGTTTTTCACTGTGAGGAAGTTACTCTGGATTAGAAAGCAGGTTTGTCTCCATCAGTCACAGGTTACCTGTGTTTGTAGTTTGTTATTCTGTTTATAGCCCCGCCCCCCCCGTTTAACATGTGTAAGGAGACGGTCGTGTTGGGGGATGGATTTGCATCAACACCTAAACCTCAAATAAAGAGCTTCTACTGCAACAGTGTGACTGAGCCTCGTACTCGGGGAGCAGGAGGGTTTGAAGATGTTTCACTTTCATCTCATGAAGCTCGTGAGATGAAAGTGATGTGAAGGACTCAGGAACCAGAAGGATTCTTAGTTTCAGCTCGTTAGACACAGTAATGAGTATTTATACATTACATTTCTGATCATAGATCCAACATGTTGAACAGCTTTACGTTGGAATAGATTATGAAGAGACTTGAAAGATGCAGCTCCAGTTCCACAAACAATCAATAAAGATACAGAAGAGAATAGAATGTAAACAATACAATAGAACAACGTGTGTAAAAGTAGAACTTAGGGAAGAAATAAAAAGGAAATGTTTCATTTGATCAATAATCTCCAACCAGCACCAACATCTCTGTGTCTGAGCTGTGATCATCACGTCGACTGATTAATGGAATGAATGAGTAAACTGTGAGCAGCTGTTAGCTCAGGCTACAGCTTCACTAGCTCGTTCTGTTCCTCGCTGCTGCTTTTAGAGCCACTAAAACGGGAAATAGAACTTATTCAGTTGTCTTCACTAGCAGCTGTTATCGGAGCGATCAGCGAGCGGAGGTATGACGACGACGGACACAAAACAGAGAACTGTCAGAGAACACGTGAAGAAACTGAACATCTGTCAGAGAACACGTGAAGAAGCTGAACATCTGTCAGAGAACACGTGAAGAAGCTGAACATCTGTCAGAGAACACGTGAAGAAGCTGAACATCTGTCAGAGAACACGTGAAGAAGCTGAACATCTGTCAGAGAACACGTGAAGAAGCTGAACATCTGTCAGAGAACACGTGAAGAAGCTGAACATCTGTCAGAGAACATGTGAAGTGATCCAGTCAAAGCTGTTCAGGATATTTAAGGTTTTTTCTGCAGCAACTTTGAGTTCACAAGGTGAGGTAATCCCTGTGTGTGTGTGTGTGTGTGTGTGTGTGTGTGTGTGTGTTTTGGGAGGATGAAGTCACTTACATGAGTCACTATGAAGTGAAGTCATCTTCATGATGATGTCACTCTGGTTGTTTTATTGATCCTCATCCTTCATCCTGGAACAAACGTTCCTGAGCAGATGAAAAGGTAACATCTGTACAGATGTTTGATGTTCACTAGCAGCTGTTGTTCAGTTACATTCTGCATTTCATAATAATGCTGCTGTCTTCATGAGGAGGAAGCAGCTGTTGTTGTTGTTGTTGTTGTTGTTGTTGGAGCGGTCAGTGAGCTGCGTGTCCAGCGGAGGTATCAAACCTACGGAGACGTCTGAAGTCACGGTTTGAGGCTTTGAGGACGACGGACACAAAACGGAGAACTTTCCTTACTGAAGCTGATGTTGTCCACACATCAACTAAAGGAACTAAAGCTTCAAATCTCTCCAGTAGACGGACTCCAGCCTCCAGCAGAGCTACGGGTGAGAACAGACACAAGGTTCCTGATGGAGGAACATGGAAGACTTCCTGTTCCTGAAACACCTGGAGGAGCTGCACCTCCGCCTGTCCTCAGGTCTGTTTACTGGAGACCTGATGAGGCTCTGACCTCTGACCTCTGACCTCTGACCTGTGAGTGGGAGGTCACATGGTTCAATCTGGTTTTGGGACGTTTTGACGCGTGAAGTCAAGAACTAAAAGTGTAAAGTTCACTAAATATTAAGATAGAGAAGATGTGTATTGTTGAGAAAACATCACAACGTTAATATCGACTTGATAGGACTTTAGTTCAACTAACGACGTCATTCTGGTGTAAATACATCTACAGAATACATCAGATTGCTTTCCTTCATATTTCTCATTATGTCTGCCCCCACATGTATATATATATATATATATATATATACATGTATACTTTATTATTTTATTTTATATTATATTGATTGAAGAGGTGTAAACTGTGAGTAGTTCAGCCGATGTTCCAACAGCAACTCTAGACTACTTCTCCTTCTTCTTCTTCTTCTTCTTCTTCTTCTCCTTCTTCTTCTCCTTCTTCTTCTTCTTGTTCTTCTGATGGAAACACGACTCCACCAGCTTCTGTCTCCAGAGACTTTTCTCCTCTGATGCTTCACTTAATGCATCGCCATCAAAAGGGTCATGTGACCCCTTTCAGAGGCATGCTGGGAGAGTCGCCCCTCCCCCCTCACCAGTGGGAGAGTCCACGCCCCCCCCCATCTTAACCAGCAATTTATTATGTAGACCCTCTGCCTGTCGTCTGTCTGTCTGTCTGTCTGTCTGTCTGTCTGTCTGTCTGTCTGTCTGTCTGTCTTCGTCTGTCTGTCTTCGTCTCAGACAGGAAGTTGAACCTTCGATCATTCAGGGTTCGATGAAGCGTCCAGTCAACACCTTCTCTCTCTGTGATTGGAGGAAGTGTTTGTTATTGTTAATCTAACCTGTGACCATGTAAAACTCTTCACAGGTTGTGTTTTTGTCTGCATTATAATCTGTATAATACGAGCAGACATCTGGAAGAACGTCACGTTTATGGACCAATGTTTTATGGAGATGTGGAGCAAAACATGCTGTATGCAGACGACACCGTCATATCTCTCACAGAGTTATTAATAAAGGAGCGGAGCTAATATAGTGCAGCATATATATATATATAGATATATATATATATGCTGCACTATATTCTATCTATATATATATATATATATCTATAGATATAGATATAGATATATAGATATAGATATAGATATATATCTATATATATATATCTATATATATATATCTATATATATATAGGACAAACGTCATTATCCTAGTTATCTTAGCTTTAGCTTCAAGGTGACTACCGGGTAGCTTGTCAGCTAACGAGATACAACATGTGCATCATACTTATCGGATTTTATTATCTCTTGATCGAACTACGCTAACAGTTTCCCCCTGCTTCCAGTGTTAGTGCTAAGCTAGGAGAAACACATCTGTTTAGGACACACAGAGATAAAACAAGGTGTCCATCTGAAACATCAGAGCACAAGAGCATTTAGTAAAAGAGGTTCTTCTTCTTCTTCTTCTTCTTCTTCTTCTTCTTCTTCTTCTTCTTCTTCTTCTTCTTCTGCGTATTAAAATCCTTCAGACAACAACGTGCCTCCAGACTCTCTCTCCGTTGTCTCTGAATAATCACAGATGTGTGTGTTTGAATGAGACGGAGGCTCCCGGAGGTTTCCAGATGAGCCGCCGACGGATTCGATCGGTCCGAATCCGTTTCTGCTGTAATCAACCAGCAACATGCAGCGAGGGGAATATAATCAATATGCTGCTGCTGAGCGGAGACAAGAGGCAATATTTTTGTAGGCGCAAATTAGGAGGCGACATGTCAGTTTTAAGTGGAGGAGAAAAAGGGAGGAGGAGGAGGAGGAGGAGGAGGAGGAGGGGGGGATAAATCAAACCAAACTCACACATGAATGTATGAGAGGAGGACTTCTTTAGGGCAACAGGGTTTTCCTCCTTTCATGTACTTGTAGCGTCTTACCCACGGTACAGACTAGGGACCGGCCAGGGTTTAACTGGGCCTAGACCAGGGTTTAACTGGACCTAGACCAGGGTTTAACTGGGTCTAGACCAGGGTTTAACTGGGCCCAGACCAGGGTTTAACTGGACCTAGACCAGGGTTTAACGGGGCCAGACCAGGGTTTAACTGGGCCTAGACTAGGGTTTAACTGGACCTAGACCAGAGTTTAACTGGACCTAGACCAGAGTTTAACTGGGGCCAGACCAGGGTTTAACTGGGCCTAGACCAGGGTTTAACTGGACCTAGACCAGGGTTTAACTGGGGCCAGACCAGGGTTTAACTGGGCCTAGACCTGTCATGATTAGGCTTTGCCTCTGTGTTCTGTGTTTGTCTACCCTCCTCACTCTACCTGTCAGTCACTCCCTCAGCCTAATTCCCTTCACCTGCCGCTGATCAGTAATCAAGCACTTCCCCCTCATCAGCACAACTCTTCTCACCTGTTCTTCCCTCTTCATAAGCTCCTGCCCATCAGTCACTCCTTGCCAGATCCTTGTATTGTCTACCCGCCCGTTCGGCTTGTCCTGTTCCCGGTTTTCCCGTCTGTCTTCCCTGTCCTGCTGGAGTTTCCTCCCTCGTCTCTGTTCTGCTCTGTGGATCCCCTGCCGATTCCTGTATGGTCTGTTTTTTGGATTATTTTGTTCATTAAAATTACTCTTTTCACACTACTCTGCCTGGTCTGCGCTTGAGTCCTCCACCATGCCCCGTGACAAGACCAGGGTTTAACTGGGCCTAGACCAGGGTTTAACTGGGGCCAGACCAGGGTTTAACTGGGCCTAGACCAGGGTTTAACTGGGGCCAGACCAGGGTTTAACTGGGGCCAGACCAGAGTTTAACTGGACCTAGACCAGGGTTTAACTGGACCTAGACCAGGGTTTAACTGAGGACAGACCAGGGTTTAAGATTCAGGCTCAGATCTTTGTGAAACTATCTTTATTTTCATGTAATTTAAATGAGCGGGAGACCTCTCCTCTAGCGCCACCATCAGGCGGTCTCCCGTCTTACTGGATTCTGGTTCATTTCTAAATGTCCAGACTGGACGTGAAGCTCAGTCTGAGAGCAGAGCAGCTGTTTCTTCTAAAGACACAAACAGAGACCAAGCTGTCGGACCCCTCCCCCTCTGCTTTAGCATCACTATCTCTCTGTGGGACCCTCTCCATTATAGTGAAAGGGGGGGAGGAGGGGGGAGGGGGGGCAGAGGATTTAGGCCAGAGGAGCTGTCCTTCCTCCTCCTCCTCCTCCTCCTCCTCCTCCTCCTCCTCCTCCTCCTCCTCCTCCTCCTCCTCCTCCTCCTCCTCCACCATCCAGAGACACTCTGAATAACATAAACATTAAAGAACGTTTGTGTGTTAAAGCTCGTATAAAAGTGATAATAAGAGATTAAATCAATGCATTTTCTCCATAATGTGCTCGAGGCGTCTTCACCTCTGAGGCTCACTAATAAGCACCAACACAATCCCCCAGCAGGCCGGGGGGGGGGCAGCAGATGGGGTCTGATGAATCCTGAAAAGGAGGAATTGAAACCCGGAGAAGTTGCCAAGCGGCCGGCTGTAATTATCACCGCGCCTTCGGGTTCATTGTCAATTAGAGTGGCGGTTAGGACGAGGGACAGCTGTGGCAGATGGTGAGGGTCCAGAGAGAGAGGGAGGAGGAGGGAGGAGGAGGGAGGAGGGAGGAGGGAGGAGGAGGAGGGAGGAGGGAGGAGGAGAAGGTCTCTCAAGGTCTCCTCTGCATCACGCTGAGATTTTTTGAGATTTTGGAAACTCAGAGCGATAAAGTGAACAAAGAGTTTCTCTTTAACACTAAACCTGAATGAGCAACAATCAAAGTTAAAGTTGAAGAACTAATCGTAGTTATTACTCATTAAGTTTAACACTGCTCATGTTTAGCAGGTATAATGTTTACCTTGGTCACCAGCTTAGCTTAGCATAAAAGCATGCTAACATTAGCTAATCAGCAGTAAACACTCAGTACCCGATCTGCTCGGTCCGTTCTCCTCCCTGTCGAGTCCCAACAACCGGTTAGCATCAATGCTAAGCTAATATTGACGTTTAGCAGCCTGGAGCCAATCAGAGGCGGAGTAGAGGGTCAGTCTCACCGCAAGGCATGCTGGGTAAGCGCTCCCGCACATGTGCAGGAGTGACTGCTAACAAACCATAAATGTTTCCACATTATTATGATTATGATTCATATTACTGTTATTATTATTATTATTATCATTGTTGTTATTATTTATTATTATCTAGATCTGTTTTCTATCTAACTTTAACTAACTACAAAATGCAGGATGAATAAGGGACATTATTATTATTATTACTATTATTATTATTATTATTACTATTATTACTAATATTATTATTATTATTATTATTACTAATATTATTATTATTACTAATATTACTATTATTATTACTATTATTATTATTATTATTATCCTAATTTGTATTAATGTGCAAATAAAATAAGAATCTCCATGACGACCTTTAGGTGCTGGTTAAAATCACGTGACAGAAAAGATACTAAATGGACCTTTTGGTGAGATTCTATTTATTGTTATTTATTGTATTACATATTCGTCAAGTCGTCGTCACGTGTACAAAGTTCTGTTCTGATGATTACTTTAAGTTTATTTTGATTATAATACTTTTGTACTTTTATGTAAACACATTTTAGAATGTAGGAATACTTTTACTGTGTGTGTGTGTGTGTGTGTGTGTGTGTGTGTGTGTGTGTGTGTGTGTGTGTGTGTGTGTGTGTGTGTGTGTGTGTGTGTGTGTGTGTGTGTGTGTGTGTGTGTGTGTGTACTGTTACTTTGTGGGGACCGTCCTCCTTTAGGGGACAAAATGAAGATGGTCTCCACAACGTGAATTCTTTTAGGGTGAAGACCTGGTTTAAGGTTTGACTGAGACTCCAAACCCGTTTGTGTGTGTGTCCGTGTGTGTCTGTGTGTGTTGAGCTCCATCTGCTGTGTGAAGGGCCACTACTCGGGGTCTAAGGTCACCATTTCCAATAAAAGCCATTAGCGATGCTGACATGCTGCAGTCAGCCAGGCAGCTCGGTCGCCATGACGCCAGCAGCGTGACAAGCTCCACCTTCATCATCATCTTCATCATCATCATCCTCGACCATGACAGACTTTGTGTCGTTTGAATTTGAAGTTTACTTTCTTTAAAGTTTAAACCAATGAGATGAATGAACCGTTGTTTGTATTGATCTTTTCATGGGATTTGTTGACAAAAATAAAATAAAAAATATATATCTATATTCGAACCTCTGATATATATAATAAACAGAAGTAGATTTGTTTCTCCCCTAAAACTGAGCGTTTATAATCAGTTTTGCTGGGCAGTACTTCAAGATACTTCATCGAATGGGTGGAAACATTTCGTAACATTTTTATTTTCCATTCCAGTAAATCTTTTTGATTTATGAGACTCTGAGTTCAGCAGCTCGACCGACTCCGTCTGAACCTTCGGCGCCGCTGTCATTAATTCAGCTCAATGCGTGTTATTGAGGTGAACATTCAGCTCCTTTATCTCAGAAACACACATGTGGACCCTGAATAAACGTGTTAATGATCCTCGTTGAGTTCATTAAGAGTCTATTCAGGAGCAGCATCGTGTTCATTATCGCCTCTTTGTCCTCCCCCTCCTCAGACAGCCGCGTTATTAAACATTCTCCCTGCACCAATAAAATAAATGAATGAACTAATTGTAAAATAATAACACGTGTGACATACTGCTGTCTGCTGGTCTGGTGTTTGTTAGCTCACCGCCCCCTCGGCCCCGGTTCGGTGTAATTACACATTCACAGAGTCATTTATGATGGAGAGGAGCAGCCGAGCGTTTATTAGTCACGTGGCTCGTCATCCATCAAAGACGCCGCCTGAGCTCCGCTCAATAAAACAAAAGACAAATAATAAAGTTTAAGGGCTTTGTTATGTTCTAGAAGTCCGTAGATAATTAGTTTAAGTAATTAGCATTAGCAGCTAAATTCAAAGGAATGTAATGTATTGATTTGCAGTGATGTCATCATGTCCCTGCACATTGGTGGTCGAGGTTTGGTGGTAAAATACTGTATTTGCCGGGCTAACCGTTGACATGCTAGTTAGCCTTGAACATGCTAATGCTAGTCGGCGATGGCTAACTCGCTGTCAGTTAGCTGATCATGAATGAAAGCCACGCCTCTGTTGTCAACTTCATACTTCTGTCTATTAGTAATCTATCTAATTTACCAGAATATACTTTCACTCCGTTTATTAAAGAGCATTTTATACTCTGGCATAACATTTTATTTGACAGCTAAGAAGCTATGATAGCTTCCTCCATCTTGTCCTCTCCGAGTGTCCGTTCGCTCCAGAGTTTTTCTTTGGTCAACGGAACAAATTCAAAGTTGAAGTTCATCCAAAAGATTCACACAGATTTACTTTGCAGATTGCAGTGATCGCATTGAATTATTCGTAAACGTAAACCATTAAAATAGTGAAGTCTACAAACAGTTAGATCACCTGGGTAGTGCTGGTTATCAAATTCAACTCTCTGATAAAGTTTACTTTTGGTACTTGACACCAGAATGAAATATCTTCAATAATTCTGTTGAGAATTTACATGTTTTTCTCTTCATTCAACAAAAAAAGGTAAAACCTCCACCAAACAATGGCACCATGTATTAATATGTATGAATAAAAGCAGCGGTCCAACAATTGATCCTCGGGGAACCTCTGATTTTTATCACAAGTTCTGTTCCTTTGAATCTTTAAATTAGATTATCACTGTTTATAGAGAAAAGAAAAGTAAGAAAAGACAGAGACAGTGAAGGAAGCTAAAAAGAAAGAAAACAGGACAGATGTAAAAATGATTTTATATATATGTATATATGTATATATATATATGTATATATGTATATATATGTATGTATATATATATATATATATATATATATATATATATATATATATATATATATATATATATATATATGTATATATGTATATAAGTAGTGAAGGAATAAGCAACGAATGGGTGCTCAGTGACTCCTCGTCGGTTTGAGGCTGTGAAATTGGGTTCTGGGTTCTTGATCTTCCAGCCGACAGCAGCAGCAGTCGGGGTCGGACTCTGGGGCCCCCCCAGAGGTCCCGGGCTCTTTAACCTGATTATAGGGCCGATGGCCGCTGACAAACAGAAGAGATTCATCAGAGAGGAGGTGTGGAGGAGCGGTGATAAAGCAGCAGGCAGCTGCAGCCGCCGACTCTGCAGAGCCTCAATGCAGAGATTAGCATGAGAAAGCAGAGCGGAGCGAACACAGCGAGAGAAAAGAGAAAGAAAACACACCAGCATGAAGAAGTCTGAATATGATTTCACTCGTTTGTTCTGTTTGAGCGGCAGACAGCTGAGTGAAAACAACAGGGTCCTAAAATAACCTCATTTTGGAGCCACTTTATATCCATAAATGAATATTTACCTGTTTGTTTTTTACTCACACATTGTTGTGTGTAATAAACACAATACTGTCTGTTTTCTGTTGTTTTCTGTCAGACCAACATTTGAGGCTGTGGTTCATAGTTATTATTATGGGATGCCGCCTCCGGCATAAGTCCAGCTATGGTCATCTGCAGGCTTCTGTTTGCAAAACAATATACAGGCGGAAATAAAAACCTTCTCCTTCGGTGTGTTCAAACTTCTATTACTCAATGCCAGCAGCACTTACAGTGATCCATGCATGTACTCCAAATGGTTCAAGAACAGCTTTCAATTTACTTTGGGTCTGCCTTGGAGAGGCGTTTTAGACGAGTGGTAACAGGTTTTAAAACTGTCCCGACTTAGTCCAAGTCCACATTTAGACAGAACGCTCCCAATGACCAGAGGGTTTCCCAGCATGCCTCGGGAGCTGACGTGTGTCTGGGAACTGTGGTGGACGAGTATCAAATGTAGTTTTGAGACTTAAAATAAGTGATTTTTAAAAGTTTTTTTTTACATAGCAATACCTAGTACACCATAATCCAGAGATATCCCAGGAAATTATTTTATCGACGTAATTAGGAACGAGGACGTATAAAGAAAAGCTCACGCAGGACGGGTCGGAGGTGGATGAGTCCAACAGAGGTCAAGTAGTTTTCAGTAGTTTTCAAGACAGAAGCTTATTTTGAAAATCCTGTATTCATGTAACAAGAGGGAATTGACATGTGTTGCTGGACTTTTGTTGAAAAACGAAGGAAAAATGAGGAGAAACTTTCAGTAAGAAATCCTATGAACTGATGTGTGAGGATACGTTGTCTTTAAAACAGACGACAGAATCACTTTTGGAAGATAAACTTTGCTCTCAGAGTGTAAATTTTATATTTCTGGAGGTGAAGTGAAGTCTTTAACAACAGACGGGACGAGGAGCGTTAACGACGTGTTGGACGTCGTCCAAACAGAAGGCTGGAACAGTTTCTGTGATAATGGATGAAGCGGACGGACAGAAGCATCACCAACATCTGTCCTCACACACACTGATGGGAGTTTTAACCACACAGAGGACGACCTGCAGATTCCAACAATCCGTTCCATCTGCTCCGCTATCGAACCGTCAAACCCGATCAGCCGAACGACACCATCACGTGTTCGTATCTGTCAGGAGACAGAAGCATGTTTCAGTCTCTGCAACGAACCCACAACCTGGAGGTTACACCCAGTCCGACAGAGATGTTTATTTCTGCTGTAAATGTGTTCATCTTAAAAGTCCGTTTGATGAACTGCAGTTTGTGGGTCAAGGGAATCGAACCTGTGACGCTTTTTTCCTCACGATCTTCCCCAGAAGTTTCTCTGGCAGGTTTTTGTCTTTTTTAAAAGTTGTCTTGGTGTAAACCGTCCCATCGATCTGTTGTTTCCTTTATTAACCAGCCGCAGCCGTGTTCCTGTTTATTCATCCCTGCTGCCTGCAGGACTGGAACTATTGATCCGTGTCCATTTATTCAGCGGCGACAGTCACATTCTGACTGCTTACATATAAACTGACATTGTGGTGAATCACACTCACTACTTGCAGCTTTGAAATGCTGTGAGAGTGATTTTGTTGAAGTCCTCAGTTCAAACCGAGCTACTGCTCATCCATAATGATGATGTCATAATTGTACCGTCCGATCGACCCGTCGGGCTGCAGAGACCTGAGATGACCGGATTTATTTTTTTCTGCCTGCTGCAGAGCTGAAAAGAACGAAGGTGAGACCACGTCCAACCTGAGACCAGACTCGGAGGCATTGATCTCAGCCCTGACGAGTCACTTCCTGTCTCTGGCATCTCATAAAGGACCTGCTGACTCATGGTCCGGTGTGTTTAAAGGACCGCGCTGTTGCTTTTGGAGGTTTTAGCCCCTTTAGTGTGAATCACAAGTGTTTCGATCGGTTTCTATAAAGATCTTCCTCCAGGTAGTTACAACTTAGGAGTGTTAGGATTTAAGTGTTAGGATCTGATTGATTGATTGATTGATTGATTGAAGGTTCTGGGTTCTTGTTTTAAAGTCAACATCTGTGCCACAACTTTACAAAACTGGCTTTAATTTGATAGGAATCTACAACAACAGACTTTCCAGCCTCTTAATTCTAAAATGTATCTTTTTTAACAACCAATAGTTTTTATTTTCCAGTCTGTGATAAAGGTCAAACGCAGAAGCTAAACTGATCGACCAATCAGCTTTCAGCCTGTTGTTGTGTTAAAGCGGCGCAGAGGATGGACGTGCCGACGTTTAAGCTCCTCACACACCTCTCGGGGAATCTCCCTGTCGATCTAAGAGCTGCACAGGTGCACCCTGGGAGCCGAGGTCCTGTCTCAATCAGCAAAGACTGGACATCAGAGAGTTTTGAATCAGCCAATCAGATCGCTGGACCGAGGTCCGCTTCAGGAAACGAGGATCTGCATGAAAACCTCTTCCATCCTGTCTTCTGCTCAGAAATGTTCTATTTAATTGTATTCATGATTTCATTCTCTCGTATCTATCATGTTATTTAATGGTATCTGTTCTCTTGGATTTATTATTTAGACTTTGTTGGATGTTTTACTGTGAAGCACTTTAGAAATAAGTCGAGTCGAGTCGGTAAAAGTCTGAGGAGCTTTAAGCTCTCTCTCTGTAATGTAACTGTCTCCTCGTTCTTCTGTCCAATAAATAACTTTTACACTGACCTTTTTTAAATTAACGACAACATATAAAATATCACTTAATCTGGTATTTTCCACTTTTATTACAGCTGTCATATATCTGTCATCACAGCAGCTGCTGCTGTCGTCCATCTGAATACTGTGTGTGTGTGTGTGTGTGTGTGTGTGTGTGTATGTGTGTGTATGTGTGTGTGTGTGTGTGTGTGTGTGTGTTAATGTCAGTTTATCAGCGCAGCGTCGTAAAGCTTAACTGCAGACATATGGCCAACAGAACATATCTCCCATCAGACCTCTGTGCGTGACTGTAAGCTGGACATTTAAAAGAGTTTTACTGCCTCACTTAAAAATGAAACCTTCCTCTGTGGTTTTTATTTCTTTCAGTCTTTTTTATCTGCTTCATGTTCTCACAGAACATTTAAAATGATCAGAACAAAACAGGAGCAGCTGTGTTAGAAAATGTAAATGTATAAAAAAAACTACGACTCCCAGAATGCATCACGTTCAGAGGCTTCCTAGTTGAAGACGTTCTACACTAGTTGAAGACGTTCTACCCTAGTTGAAGACGTTCTACCCTAGTTGAAGACGTTCTACACTAGTTGAAGACGTTCTACACTAGTTGAAGACGTTCTACCCTAGTTGAAGACGTTCTACACTAGTTGAAGACGATCTACACTAGTTGAAGACGTTCTACCCTAGTTGAAGACGTTCTACACTAGTTGAAGACGTTCTACACTAGTTGAAGACGTTCTACACTAGTTGAAGACGTTCTACACTAGTTGAAGACGTTCTACACTAGTTGAAGACGTTCTACACTAGTTGAAGACGTTCTACCCTAGTTGAAGACGTTCTACACTAGTTGAAGACGTTCTACACTAGTTGAAGACGTTCTACACTAGTTGAAGACGTTCTACCCTAGTTGAAGACGTTCTACCCTAGTTGAAGACGTTCTACCCTAGTTGAAGATGTTCTACACTAGTTGAAGACGTTCTACACTAGTTGAAGACGTTCTACACTAGTTGAAGACGTTCTACACTAGTTGAAGACGTTCTACCCTAGTTGAAGACGTTCTACCCTAGTTGAAGACGTTCTTCACTAGTTGAAGACGTTCTACACTAGTTGAAGACGTTCTACCCTAGTTGAAGACGTTCTACACTAGTTGAAGACGTTCTACACTAGTTGAAGACGTTCTACACTAGTTGAAGACGTTCTTCACTAGTTGAAGACGTTCTACCCTAGTTGAAGACGTTCTACCCTAGTTGAAGACGTTCTACACTAGTTGAAGACGTTCTACACTAGTTGAAGACGTTCTACACTAGTTGAAGACGTTCTACACTAGTTGAAGACGTTCTACCCTAGTTGAAGACGTTCTACACTAGTTGAAGACGTTCTACCCTAGTTGAAGACGTTCTACACTAGTTGAAGACGTTCTACCCTAGTTGAAGACGTTCTACACTAGTTGAAGACGTTCTTCACTAGTTGAAGACGTTCTACCCTAGTTGAAGACGTTCTACCCTAGTTGAAGACGTTCTACACTAGTTGAAGACGTTCTACACTAGTTGAAGACGTTCTACACTAGTTGAAGACGTTCTACCCTAGTTGAAGACGTTCTACCCTAGTTGAAGACGTTCTACCCTAGTTGAAGACGTTCTACACTAGTTGAAGACGTTCTACACTAGTTGAAGACGTTCTACACTAGTTGAAGACGTTCTACACTAGTTGAAGACGTTCTACACTAGTTGAAGACGTTCTTCACTAGTTGAAGACGTTCTTCACTAGTTGAAGACGTTCTACCCTAGTTGAAGACGTTCTACCCTAGTTGAAGACGTTCTACACTAGCTGAAGACGTTCTACCCTAGCTGAAGACGTTCTACACTAGTTGAAGACGTTCTACACTAGTTGAAGACGTTCTACCCTAGCTGAAGACGTTCTACACTAGTTGAAGACGTTCTACACTAGCTGAAGACGTTCTACACTAGCTGAAGACGTTCTACACTAGTTGAAGACGTTCTACACTAGTTGAAGACGTTCTACCCTAGCTGAAGACGTTCTACACTAGCTGAAGACGTTCTACACTAGCTGAAGACGTTCTACACTAGCTGAAGACGTTCTACACTAGTTGAAGACGTTCTACCCTAGCTGAAGACGTTCTACACTAGCTGAAGACGTTCTACACTAGCTGAAGACGTTCTACACTAGTTGAAGACGTTCTACACTAGTTGAAGACGTTCTACACTAGTTGTTGAGTTTAATCTGTAACCTGGTTTTCCTTCATGCTGTGATGTTCATGATGTTTGTATCCTCTGTGTTCTTGTGTTTGAAAGTATTGAGGACCATCAGACTGTCACTTCATGCTTTATTTCTGCTCTGCTGAACACGGATCAGAAGCTCTAACTCCTCTCTGTGTTCGGAGCTTCACAGTTTGGACGCCGCTCTCTTCTGATTGGCCGGAGCAGCAGCGATGGCGGCCGCGGGTCGACCAATGAGCCGCAGCCGGCTGACTCCTCCGTCCGGGCTGATGGTGAGACGGACGTGACTGACGGGCGAGTGGAGAGCGAGCTCCTCGCTGTAGAGATGTCTGTGATGAGGACGAAGCTGCAGCACAGTGAGGAAGACAGGAAGTAGTTCAACACACCTTCATTGCCTGATCAGAAGTACAAATATCCAACGATATATGTATATATACATATATATACATATATATATATATATATACATTTATATTTAATGAAAGCTGATAAACTAAACTTTGATGTTATGTTCGAGGTTTCTTCCATTTAAATGACATCGTAATGTAAATATTACCTGAAATCATCTCACACTATCACGTGTTTGTTGTCAAAAAGAGATAATTACTTTCTTAAATTAATTGCAGCGTCCAATAAATATGAAAAAGGAGAATTCTACATCCAGACGTCCACGTGCTGAATTAATGCTGACTCATCGAGTACACTGGGAAACATTAGTCATCAGAATGAATCCATCAGGAACAGAAGAAATATGACTAAAATCAATAAAACGCATTAGCTATAAGTAGTATATATGTGCACCTTTAAATACACATATGATCGTATTCATTTGTTCTTCAGAGACATTCTGTAGTTTATGATTCTTGGTGTCGGGCTCAAATAATTCAAAGTTGTGGATTTTGAGTTGAAACCCCCGAAATGATAAAAAACTATATTTTCCACTCCTGTGAGTTTTGGTTGGCTGGCGGCCATCTTGGCAAACAACAGAGCTTTTTACAGTGTGAGTGAGTTTGAACTTGAGCAGAGCGAGTCTGCACAGTGAGCTCTGTAGTCTCTCCATGAGTCCCTCCCCTCTGTCACATGTCTGAAGATCTGTCTGGAAACAGAGATCGTCCTCGTTAAGATTCCTTTGTTACGGATATTACGTACTTTCTGAGGGGGGAGGAGGAGCTGCCATTCCACAGAACTCCACCTGGTGCTGATGCACTGAGCTTCCTCCTCGGGGGTCAAAGAACAAACCTCAATCCTGCAAGAGTCCGGGAAGTTACCTGCATGGAAAGACGCAGGTTAAAGTATTCTGCTCACGAGGAACGGCTGAACAAACAGAGAGCAGCAGCTGAGGAGCGCGTGGACCTTTGAAGTGGTTGGTGTCCACCTCGACGCTGCTGATGAGTCCAGCGTGACCGAGAACAAACACCGCCCACTCCCAACCGGGGACCTGCAGGATCCCTCGCTGGTCCACCTGCAGGACAGGGAGGCGGTTTTAAGAAGATTCAGGGGTCAGATTGAAAGGGGTGATGGTTTAGACAGTGAGGACATTTAGGGGGAAACTAAGGAGGATTTTAGAAAGAAAGATGCTTCTTAATCGTGAGGACATCTTTGAAAGAGGGAATGCTTTAGAAGTGAGGATCATTTTAACGGTGAGAGATCATTCTAACATTTTGTCTCTTACTTCCTGACAGGCCTGTGACAGAATCATGTTCACGTTAATGTTCACTTCAGTGTTTGTGTTTAAACCTTCAGGTCTTTGGGTCTGTCCAGTCTGCGGGCCGTTTCCCAGCCGTCGGCCATGTTGGCAGCTCGGCCGGGACCTGAAACACAACACGCCAGTGTTACCGGTTCACCAGTTCACCAGTTCACCAGTTCACCAGTTCACCTGTTTACCAGTCCTCCCACAGACAGCAGGTGAAGCCCAGTGAGCAAACCTGACTTAACATAACGTAATAAATAAGAAATAAAACTTAATTTCCAGTGTTACCAACAGTAAACATGAAATTAGATGCACAAATTATTTGTGTTGATTCCAACCAATCATGTTGCGTGGATGTCCAAAGTGGGCGTCGCTGTAACCGAGGCAGACTCCCCCATTGGTCAGAGCCACCAGGTCGACATCCTGGTGGGGGGACACAGACGACCAGTCTCTCTGCCCAACGCCGTAAACCCGCAGTCTGGCTATCCCTCCATCTGATGAGATAAGAACACACTGTACACTTTCATCCTGATCATTAGTATTTGATTATGTGTGTGGGTGTGTGTGTGTGTGTGTGTGTGTGTGTCTGTGTGTACCTGGGTGCATGTTGAGGCGCAGGTGTGTGACTCTGTGGTTGAAGTTGACCTTGAAGTAGTTATGGCAGCAGTCTGAGTATCCAGGCTTCAGCTCCGACACACACACCAGCTCGGGCCACGCCTCCGAGCCCAGCTGTCAATCAAACCACACGTCAGCTGTCAATCAAACCACATGTCAGCTGTCAATCAAACCACACGTCAGCTGTCAATCAAACCACATGTCAGCTGTCAATCAAATCACATGTCAGCCATGAATTGTGCCATCAATGACACGTCTAAAACTGACTCTAGAAAGGAACGTATTGCGTCACGTGACTCTAGAGAGGAACGTAGAGCGTCATTTGACTCTAGAGGGGAACGTAGAGCGTCATTTGACTCTAGAGAGGAACGTAGAGCGTCATGTGACTCTAGAGAGGAACGTAGTGCGTCACGTGACTCTAGAGAGGAACGTAGAGCGTCATTTGACTCTAGAGGAGAACGTAGAGCGTCATGTGACTCTAGAGAGGAACATAGTGCGTCACGTGACTCTAGAGAGGAACGTAGTGCGTCACGTGACTCTAGAGGGGAACGTAGAGCGTCATTTGACTCTAGAGGGGAACGTAGTGCGTCATTTGACTCTAGAGGGGAACGTAGAGCGTCACTTGACTCTGGAGAGGAACGTAGAGCGTCATGTGACTCTAGAGGGGAACGTATTGCGTCATTTGACTCTAGAGAGGAACGTAGAGCGTCATTTGACTCTAGAGGGGAACGTAAAGCGACATTTGACTCTAGAGGGGAACGTAGAGCGTCATGTGACTCTAGAGGGGAACGTAGAGCGTCATGTGACTCTAGAGGGGAACGTAGAGCGTCATTTGACTCTAGAGGGGAACGTAGTGCGTCATGTGATTCTAGAGAGGAACGTAGAGCGTCATTTCACTCTAGAGGGGAACGTAGAGCGTCATGTGACTCTAGAGGGGAACGTATTGCGTCATTTGACTCTAGAGAGGAACGTAGAGCGTCATTTGACTCTAGAGGGGAACGTAAAGCGACATTTGACTCTAGAGGGGAACGTAGAGCGTCATGTGACTCTAGAGGGGAACGTAGAGCGTCATGTGACTCTAGAGGGGAACGTAGAGCGTCATTTGACTCTAGAGGAGAACGTAGAGCGTCATTTGACTCTAGAGGGGAACGTAGAGCGTCATTTGACTGTAGAGAGGAACGTAGAGCGTCATTTGACTGTAGAGGGGAACGTAGAGCGTCATTTGACTCTAGAGGGGAACGTAGAGCGTCATTTGACTGTAGAGAGGAACGTAGAGCGTCATCGTTGGAAGCTTATGACCGCGGAACAGGCGTTATTATTCGACGGGTTTTGAGTGAGAACGTGTTGACACGTCACACATCAGTGTTACCTTGGCGACAGCAGCCAGCTGGTCGTCGGAGGCGGCCATGCCGGTTCGGTCTCCCTCCAGGGTGAAGGAGGGAGGTTTGTCTGGTGAAGAACAGGTCAGTGTTAGTTCAGGACAGTCCCATACAACAGCTCTGCCACAACATCTATCCCCATGAAGATCATGATCTTCACTCTTTGGTCACTTAGTCAGAAATGTTTCAGTCCCAAATGTTTCCAGCTGAGTCACAGTTAAAGGTTAAACTGTATGTCGGCGGCCATCTTGTCATTTCTGTTTGTGTTTCCATGTTTTCTATCAGCGGTTTGCTTCCTAGTGGACACATAAGATGAAACCAAAGCAAATACAAACAGCCCAAAGGACCATTGAGTCTCTATGTGTGCACCTTTTAAAGTGTCTAACACAATAACTCATTTTGTTCTGTGTGCACATACCAATAGAATCAGTCACAAATTCATTGTAAAATATTAATTTCTTGTAAATGAAGTTTCTTTGGTAACAGCAGACCCGGCGTTTGAACTGCAGGAGAAGGTTTGTGTTAACGTTTGTCATCTTTCTCATGAAGTAAAAAGAGTCTCATAGTTCAGTCTGATGAGGATCAGAGCAGCTGGTACCCAGACAGCCGGCCTGGATGGAGACGGAGGGCGAGTGGTTTCCAGTGAAGAAGGACGTGTCGACATCAAGGCCGTAGATCAGTCCTGGTACTCCCAGCTGCACGATGCTCCAGTCATGACCTCCACAAAGAGTTAGAGAGAAGAAGTGACCTCAGACAGAACAGATACATCGATGTATGAGCACTCAGAGTCCATGGATGCTGGAGGTCACGTTGCATTTAATCTCAAAGAGAAAGATCGATATCAGTTCATTGCAGACATATTTACTGATGAGTCAGCTGATCAGTAAGAGTCACAGGTTTAGTTTGAGGACGTTGAGTCTCCGTCACACAGTTTGTCCTCCAGAGAGCGCTGTCTCGTCTCTTAAAGAGACCAAAGAAAGAACATTTTGATCTGATGTGTTTCTGTAAGAAGTATTCACATCTCGATTTATTTTACCTTTACATTATATATATTATTGTGAAACAATGCTGCAATTACTACAACTCATAGTACTATTATTATATATGATGTATCACAGTATTCTCTTTTGTTTGATGTGTACTTTGTGTTATTATATTTGTACAGTATGTGGTGTGTACAGTATAGTATTCATACTGTAACATTACATCTCTTATGATGTTATTGTGTATATTGAACTCATTATTCACTCCTATATAGAGAGGTGATGAACTTATATCATCTAAGATATTGTAATGTGTACTTAACCTCCATTTATTTATTTATTTATTTATTTATAAAGAATTGTTGTTTTTCTGTTTTCACATCTGAAGTTTTCTTCTTATTGAGTTGTGTGTATGTGTGTATATATATAATTAATAATAATAACACATTATTATTATATTTGCAGGAGGTACAAGGATTAATTATTTAACTCCTATCATTGTCCCTAATATTTCTTACATTTTGAATTTACTCACATAAAAAATAGGATTATTATTATTATTATTAGCATTATTATTAATATTAGTAGTAGTAATAGTAGAAGTAGTATTGTTGTTGTTATCATCATTAACAGTGTTATTAATGTATCACATGATATATTGATACATTGAGTCAGTAAAGCTTCGTTGCAGGTTGTTCTCTTCCACTCGAGGCTCAAATCATTTTAAGGTTTTTGTTCATTATTAAAGAGACATTCATGTAAATAGATGTTTATTTTTAAGAACATATAAACTGTGAGCATCATAAAGTTTTGAACATAACTGTCCAAACTGAAATGTAAACCCCACACTGAGTCATGATACTAACCCGTCGTCCTCTTCCTCCTCGTCTCCCATCCATCCATCCACTTTCCAAACTGGCTGAAGGCCGAAGCGCTGAACGTCGGCGTCTCTCTCTGGACGAACACACAGTCATCACATGAATATTCACAGAACTAACCAGCACAACGTCACTGATGCTGATGATCTCTGTTTGGTATCAGTCACACATTCACCGTCCTGCTGCCACAAATACTCTCTACAGCAGCAACTGTGGATTCATCCGCCGCTGAAAATAGTTCCCACCAAAGTCACTGTTTCCTCCTGTTTGTGTGATGAAGACTACAGTGAGTCAATGATGAAACTATAGATTTGTGTTTGTAAAGAGTGACGCGTCCTTTAGGAATCAATGAGCTTGGAGCTGAGAGACAAAGACAAAATAAAATAACTTTTTCTTTCAAGCTTAATAATTGTGTAGCCACCAGGGACGGGTGAGTAGCCAATGACTGATTTAATGTGTAGCCTTTGGTTCTTAATGAACACTCCTGATGTGTTCAGGTAGAGTCCAGACTGTGGGACACTGCTGCACCGAGACAACTGGGAGTCTTTTGCACATGGCCATCGCCGTGCGTCAGCTGCTGTTTGAGGGTTTTAATGCTTTTCTAACAGATTTCCCTCATTTGACGCTGCTTTTTGTAAACCTGAGCCAAAGTTCGTGGGATTTAATGTTTTCAAGGAAGCTGTAACTGATCTGGTGTGTTATGATTTCTCTTGCATGTTGCCTTCAGCAAACAGCGTGTCGTTGGAAAAGTACTTTTAGGGTTAGGTACCTACCACTGAACCACAGCAGCATACCATCGGCCACTTTTCCATCTCGGCGTTACTGGTCTGAGGTTATCTTCATGAGTTCAGTTAAACCGTTCATTAAAGATTTTATGATTTTATTTGTTTTCTTCTAAACATGCAGTAAATTGTGAGTTTTGTGATGTAATACAAATGTCCCTTTATTATTTGAGAACATGTGTTAAACTGCAACAATTATGTATTGAATGTCTATTGTTATTCTTTTATTTGTTGGGAATTAAATGCTAAAGTATTGGGTTGTATTACCCTTTTGTAAATAAACAGTAGCATTCTGGCATATACCGTAAAATCACCGTAAAACCCAGTTATCCTACTATCACATAACGTAATCCAGTATACGGTAAGATACCGTAAAATTAAATTGCTGGTGTCCCTGCTGCCAGTAAGTTTCCGTTATTTTACGGTGGAATTGTTTAGAGTGTAGAGTTCAGTTGATCGAACTGAAGTGCTCGTGAAATGAAACGACCTCCTGCTCTCCCACCTCGTGTCTTCATTCATGATCTTGGAAGAGAAGATGGTTCTCCTGCGTTAGTGTTGTGTTAAAGGAGTCTAACTGTGCAGCTGAAGTCAAACCTGAAGTTGTACCTTCAGCAGGTTGGCAGCAGGAGCGAACCATTCGTCTGTAGCAAAGATAACCTGGAAGAACAACAACACAACACGCTTTATATCAATAACAACCACAAAATGAAAATATGGACAATAAAGCTACAGGACTCCAAATATTAAAGGAATAGTTCTCCATCGTGAGATGAAGGCTCATTCACTCTCATGTTGGATTCAGATTAGTGCAGATCGATAACACTCTCATGTCTGTACAGTAAGAATAAAGCTAAGCCAGTTAGCTTAGCTTAGCACAAGGATTAGCAACATGTGGCCCGACCCCTGGGTCTGGACCCACTGGACTAAAGTGTATATGAAGAAGTTCAAACTAGCTCCACCTTGAACATGCTGCTCTAACATCGATGCATAGACATAAACAGCTGCATATTAAGTATATTCATGTGTTTGTGATTAGCATGTTGTTGATAATATTATTATTATATTATTATTATCTGATACAACTTTATTGTCTTGCATCACTCGCTCTGAACAATAAACAGAATATCATAAAAATAGGAAACATAAAACTGTGGCAGAACCATCAGAGGACAGGACACATACGTGTGCATGTATTCAGTGAATCAATCCATCTGAGTGTATTTCTGCAGCTCCGTTACAGTGACTCACCTTCCCACCGACCGCCTCACAGGCCAGATCATTGGACTGCAGGAAGTCCGGCTCTGCTGCTGCCTTCACTGCTGCTCTCCTCTCTGCCATGGTCACACTCTACTGGAGTTTCCACTGAAACACCAAGAGAAATGTTGAAGCAGCTGAAGGACAAAGTTCACCGGCTGTTTATTTAGACAGAGTGAGGGGTCACTGACTTCATGCACCAGCAGCCTCGTCTGTTTTAGGAGGTTTGTTCTTTAGAGAACATGTCCGGCTGATAGTTGGCCTTTATCCTCGATGAACCGGTAGAACAATTGGAGGATGAAAAAGACACCTACCACCTCTGATAGGCTGATGTTAGGAAAGATTCACTCGAGCCGTGGTAACAATCATTAAACAGACATTTATTCTTTGCAAAGAAGGAGACGGAGTTGATTCACATACAGTAAACATGGATCAAGGCTGCTCGGAGTTCTGACTCTGAGCCTCGTGTATTTATACCAAGTAAACAGAGTCACAGGATATCTACGTCACGAAAGCATAACACACACAAACTGCCTTCATACAGCATATTCTAAGTATCACACTTTAACAATTCGTTCTAGTACAAAGGTCACTTTTATAATCACAAGACGCCGTGAAGTATTGACGCCGTCTACAACTTTATTAATCATTACAAGCAGTGCTGAGTGTTCCTGTGGAGACTAAACAGCTGTGGTGCTTAATGTCAGAGGACGTTCACACAACGAGGACAGGGTGCCATAAAAATGATCTCGTAAGGACACCAGACTGTAAGCACACATTATCATTATCATTTAGATTTTGACATCTACCTCCTCTGATAGGCTGACGTCTACCACCTGGTGGACAGGTTTTGACGTCACACTGGTTTTATTTTAGACTTGGACTCTGAAGTGATGAGAGTGTGACGGAGTCCTCAGATCAAATGCACAAAGACACCAGGACTGACAGGAGGACGTGAGCAGCTTCTTCTCTCCAGTGTTTCCTCCACATGAAGGTCAACGTGTCTGTAAACTGACCTGAAGTCAGTTCAGCAGGTGAGAATCCTACAGAGGAATCTGTACATGTTTGATCATCAGGATCACTTTGATCACTACGTGTTGTTTCTCTGTTTAACTGGAGAATAGAACGATGTTTCAAAAGATAGATTTGTTGTATGCAGTAGAATTCACTTCCCTTTTACACACCAGATGTCTGCACCGAGATTAAACGGTTAAAGGTTGGTTAGAAAGGGTTAAATGAAGACATTTGTAAATAAAACTGAAGTCTGAGCCGGGGATCGAACTGCTGATCCTCTGATTGAAGGACGGCCCTGCGCTCCACTTAGCACAGTCGCCCAAGATCAGTTCTAGACTATGGCTGTGTGGTATATAGGTCGGCGTCTAAAACCTCGTTGGGAAAACTGGATGTAATACAAGCATTAAGAATATGTAGTGGGGTCTGTAAAACAACATCTGTGCCGGCATTACAGGTAGAAATGGGGGAAATGACATCAGAGTTGAGAAGAATCCAGATCACGATGACATATTGAGTCAGTTTACAAGGACATGACAACCATCCAATAATAAGTGCAATTGAGCCGTGCTGGGAACATGAAAAAAGGCCAACAAAGAGCTTTGGTTGGGTTGTGAAGAAGAAGGCTAGTGAACTAGGTTTACTGGATAGGAGTTATTCTCCAGCTGTGGTCCAGATGTTGCTCCTTGGTTACTGCCACAGCCTGAAGTTGATCTTGGCCTCCTTGAACTGATGAGAGATGAACGTGGGGGAAACTGTAAGATCTTCAAGTCATACATCAGTTACCACAATTAAATACAGATGTATGGATCTAAAGACCCTAACACTGGTAGAACAGCAGCAGCAGTAATCCCAGAAATCCATTTGGAGTGTGGGAAGAGACTCAGTGATGACTGATCTGTGTTCACATGTGAGATGATGGCATATTATTGCCTTACAGTGGGAGAGGACGTCACACCAGAGAGAGTGGTTAATGCATCAGACTCATGTGCAGTGCTAACGAGTTTGACATGTTGCCACTCCAGAAGAGGATTTACTGTTTGAAATACTACAATCACTTTTAAGAATCCATCAAATGCGGCTGTTCATTTTGTGTGGGTCCATGTTGGAGTCGATGGCAATGAGAAGGCGGATAAAGCAGCAAAAAGGGCTTTGAAGAGTGGAAGAAATAATGTTAAAGTAAATATAAGTAAGTCAGAAGCTAAAGTGGTGATTAAGGGACAAATCAAAAAGAGATGGCAGAACGAACGTAATAAAGGAAGTAAAGGAAGATATCTGTTTAAAAATAAACCGTTGGTTGGGAGTGCAGGATCTAGTGGACAAACTAGGAAAGAGGAAATGATTATGACAAGACTAAGGAACGGCCGTACTGGTCTGAACAGTTCCCTCTATGTGATTGGAAAGCATAACAACGGAAAATGTGAATTTTGTGGAGAAGAAGAAACTGTGGATCGTGTTTTATTGTCCTGTCAGAGGTACGAGTCAGAGAGATGGGAGAGGAGAATATCATCAATGTACTAAAGAAAAGCTTTAGTGACACATGTTGGAAACTTTTTCTGGAATATTTAGAGTCAACAAGACTAATGAGTAGAATTTGAGAATTTTTTCTTCTATTTTGTATTTTTTTTTTCTATATGTATATAGATATTTATATTGGAGTTCTTAGTCCACACTCCAGATCAGTGGGCGGCGGTAATGCGCCCGGAAGCTGTTTGACAACCTCCATAAAAAGCAAAAGAAGAAGAAGAAGAAGAAGAAGAAGAAGAAGAAGCAGCAGGCGGCTGAAAACGGTCCGACTTGAACGCAGTTTCTGGTCAACGCCCCTTTCTGCTTCCGCCTGCTCTCTTCTGCTTTCCAGAAGAGACGCAGTTCATCTCGGACGAGCCTCTGACATGTTTGGTATTCCAGCATTCACGAAATCCTCATCTTTGCAACGAAAACACGAGGAGCATGTGTGAAGAGGAGCACACACACACACACACACACACACACACACACACACACTGTCTAAAGTCGCGATAACGCTGCAAGTCGGGTCTGACAGCGTTTCCACTGCGGAAGTTACAGGAC
This sequence comes from Pholis gunnellus, assembly GCF_910591455.1. NCBI lineage: Eukaryota > Metazoa > Chordata > Actinopteri > Perciformes > Pholidae > Pholis > Pholis gunnellus. The sequence continues at coordinate 21,177,164 of NC_136546.1, read as the reverse complement.
ACACCCGACTTCACTAGAGGATGTTAACATGGAGCTGACTTCAGCAAAGGTACTTTTACTACAAACCTATCCTCTGTCCGACATAAGCCGTCAATCTACGAGGTCATGATTTTCACTTTTCATGTTTTACTTCTTTCTCAACGTTTAAAAAGTTTAACAAACTTCTAACAAACTTCTGGAACAGTTTGTAGTGAGTTTTCCTTCAACCACTTAACTGGCTTTGTTTCACTGTCACATGTCTGACGTGTTTTGTGGTGCATGTGTGCTGTTAATAAACATGTTTGGATATGAAACGTGTCTGATATAAATGACATGCTGCTGTTGTCTCCGGCCAATCGACTGCAAAGATTCAAAGAGGCTCGTCATCGTTTCCTCTCCTGCAGGCAGCCTCTGGTTTGCTGTGGTCTTCAGGTTTAAACCTGTCACAGTTACATAACCAGCACAGGGAGCCTCATGGGGGGTTGTCTTCAGATGGATGTAAACAGAGATGAGATTCTACTGTAAACTGTGTGCACACGGTCATAAACGGGGCAAAGCGTCGTAGTGAGTTCCTTCATGTAAAAGCAGAAGGTTGTGTTTGTGCCTCTGTGCAGAGGATACACAGCCTGCTTTGACTTTGATGGACTATCAATGAGTTTAATGTGCATGCTGCAGTACAACGCGGAGGTTTGAGTGCAGCAGATGTTTATAGACTGACGGACGCTAGAGTATGAAGGCAAATCACTGTCAAAATCCGAGAGCGCAAATGAGATCCATGCGCGCGCGTATTTTACTTTGACGAGCGCTTTTATATCACTCCGCGAGCAAAAGTCCGTCTCGCGCGAGCAAAAGTCGCTCGAGAAGCTTAAACCTGCTCGCTCGCGAGTAGTTTTTCTGTTCGCTCGCGAGTAGTTTTTCTTCTTGACAGTAAGTGGGCGGACCCAGTCGCCCTTGTATCTCTACATCTGATTGGTCACAATGCTCGTCTTTGGATAAACCGGATATCACTGACACAGACGTCAGGTCTGTTAGAGGTGGTTATCAATCCACTAAACACTACTCCACTACATTTGCTTTGAATTCACTCCATCATTCTATTACAGACGATGTGTGTTTGATAGTCAAACTGTGACAAACAGCTCAAAGACACTCTTTGTTCTTAATTGATTAAAACATGATGCGATCATATTTAATCATATTGTTGTGTTTACAGAAGAGATATAATGTAGTTTTATATAATATGAGCAACAATGTGGACCTGCTCAAAGATCTGGAGCAAGATTAGGGACCACTGTTTGTATATTAACTGTTAAATCACTGACAAGTAGTTAGTGGAAATGTATTCAGATCCTCACTGCAGTAAACGTACTAACACATACTGATGAAACAATAATCCACTACGAGTAAAATACCTGCATTCAAAACCTTAGTCAAGTAAGTTATTATCAACAAAATGTACTTTAAGTGCAGAAAGTCAAAGTACCCGTTCAGTAAAATCTACATTATTTGCTCCTGACCTGTAGCGCAATCTGAACATCTCCCCCTGACGTCTGTGTCAGAGATATCCGGTTTATCCAAAGACGAGCATTGTGACCAATCAGATGTAGAGATACAATGGAGACTGGCTCCGCCCACTTACTGTCACCACGAGACCAAACACTCCAGTCTGACCTGAGGACGAGATGTTGAGATGTAGAGATTGTTTATTATAAAGTTGACTGAGACCGTTATGATGTGAAATGATTTAACAAAAGAGAAGAACAAAGTTAACTCCAGACGCTCTTTCATTTTTCATTTTCATTCATGTTTATAAAATCAAGCACTTTCTTTAAAGATGCAAGTTTTTCAAAAAATCTTTCTTGTGTATTTTATTTTTAGATGGATCCCTTATTTCACTTGAAATGAGAAGAACATTTATTTATGTATTTAAATGTATTATTTATAACCATCCAGTTAGATGTGAACACTGAGAATAATAATTTATGTGTATTTTCTTAATTTGATTTGACAGTTGTTGACTACACAGAGACGTTGTTACTACTACTAGGCTTCTTCAATATATATATATATATGTATGTATGCATGCATACATACATACATACATACATACATACATACATACATACATACATACATACATACACTTGTGCTATTTAGTGCCATATGGCACTAAATAGCCGTTTTAGGTCACCACGCTCAGTTACTTGGAACTGAGCGCTACAACTGTCAAAGCAGGATCACAATAATTATAAGACGTTATTATGAACATTGTTCCTGTCACAATGTACAGCATGATTATTGTTCTATCATCACAGGATTTTAAAATGTAAGAACTGTCGTATTATGAAACGATATCTTCTGTATCTTGACAGAGAGGACAGATGGAGACCCCTATCGTGGTCTTCAAGAGAACTTTGGATGATTTAGGAGCCGACCAGTTTAAAGAATTCAAGTGGTTCCTGCAGGAGGAGGTCCTAGAAGGCTTCCCAGCAATCCCAAAGAGTCGACTGGAGAATGCAGACCGGATGGACACAGTGGATCAGATGGTCAAGAACTACGGCATAAACACTATTAAAGTGATCCGGATTGTTTTAAAGGAGATAAATAGGAATGATCTAGTGGAGAAATTATCAAAAACCATCTCAGAACCTGAAGGTAAGTCATGGTATGAAGATCAAAGTAGAATATTCCAAAGACTTCAACGAACATTATTAAAGTAAGCAACGTCTGAATTTGAACAACAGAGACTCATGTCTTGTGTTGCACCTTGGCTTATAGACCAAGCTACCAAACAAGACGATAAAACGTCTCAGAGAAGAAAAACCAACAACACAAAGGCAGACAGTCCTGTTTCTGTTTCCTCTAAAGTTTAAAATGATCACACTGGTGTGACTGTAAGATACTGCTTGGACGTCATTAATTCTCTTTGTAATAAAGTAATAAAGCTTCTGGTTATTTGGAGACCAGAGTTCATGAACACATGAAGCACAACATGTCCGTTGATGTTAAATGATACTCAGTCATTTTACAGTAGTTACCTGTTCAGAGCCTTTAGTTATCAAACGAGATGAATAGAAATGACTCACATTCACATTCATTGATTTTTATCTTTGTTTTATTCATGCAGAGATTCTTACTGAGTGTCAGCGAAAACTCAAATCCAACTTTCAAAAGAAGTTCCAGAAAGTGTTTGAGGGAATCGCAGAAGCAGGAAACAAAATCCTTCTGAATGAGATCTACACAGAGATCTACATCACAGAAGGAGGGACCGGAGAGGTCAATCATGAACATGAGGTCAGACAGATTGAAACGGCTTCCAGGAAACCAGACAGACCAGAAACAACCATCAGACAAGAAGACATCTTTAAAGCCTCAGCTGGAGAAGAGGAACCAATCAGAACCGTGATGACAAAGGGAGTGGCTGGCATTGGGAAAACAGTCTTAACACAGAAGTTCACTCTGGACTGGGCTGAAGGCAAAGACCACCAGGACATACTGTTCACATTTCCATTCACTTTCAGAGAGCTGAATGTGCTGAAAGAGAAGAAGTTCAGCTTGGTGGAACTTGTTCATCGATTCTTCAGTGAAACCAAAGAAGCAGGAATCTGCAGGTTTGAAGAGTTCCTGGTTCTGTTCATCTTTGACGGTCTGGATGAGTGTCGACTTCCTCTGGACTTCCACAACAATGAGATCCTGACTGATGTTACAGAGTCCACCTCAGTGGATGTGCTGCTGACAAACCTCTTCAGGGGGAACCTGCTTCCCTCTGCTCGCCTCTGGATAACCACACGACCTGCAGCAGCCAATCAGATTCCTCTTGAGTATGTCGACATGGTGACAGAGGTCAGAGGGTTCACTGACCCACAGAAGGACGAGTACTTCAGGAAGAGATTCAGAGAAGAGGAGCAGGCCAGCAGGATCATCTCCCACATCAAGACCTCACGAAGCCTCCACATCATGTGCCACATCCCAGTCTTCTGCTGGATCACTGCTGGAGTTCTGGAGGATGTGTTGAAGACCAGAGAGGGAGGAGAGCTGCCCAAGACCCTGACTGAGATGTACATCCACTTCCTGGTGGTTCAGTCCAAACTGAAGAAGGTCAAGTATGATCGAGGAGCTGCGACAGATCCACACTGGAGTCCAGAGAGCAGGGAGATGACTGAGTCTCTGGGAAAACTGGCTTTTGATCAGCTGCAGAAAGGCAACCTGATCTTCTATGAATCCGACCTGACAGAGTGTGGCATCGATATCAGAGCAGCCTCAGTGTACTCAGGAGTGTTCACACAGATCTTTAGAGAGGAGAGAGGACTGTACCAGGACACAGTGTTCTGCTTCATCCATCTGAGTGTTCAGGAGTTTCTGGCTGCTCTTCATGTCCATCTGACCTTCATCAACTCTGGTGTCAATCTGCTGTCAGAAGAACAAACAACCTCCTGGTGGTCTACATTCTTAGGAGACAAACCTAAACATCTCTATCAGTGTGCTGTGGACAAGGCCTTACAGAGTCCAAATGGACACCTGGACTTGTTCCTCCGCTTCCTCCTGGGTCTTTCACTGCAGACCAATCAGACTCTCCTACGAGTTCTGCTGACACAGACAGGAAGTAGCTCACAGACCAATCAGGAAACAGTCCAGTACATCAAGGAGAAGATCAGTGAGAATGTGTCTCCAGAGAAAAGCATCAATCTGTTCCACTGTCTGAATGAACTGAATGATGGTTCTCTAGTGGAGGAGATCCAACAGTCCCTGAGGTCAGGACGTCTCTCCACAGATGAACTGTCTCCTGCTCAGTGGTCAGCTCTGGTCTTCATCTTACTGACATCAGGAAAAGATCTGGACGAGTTTGACCTGAAGAAATACTCTGATTCAGAGGAGGCTCTTCTGAGGCTGCTGCCAGTGGTCAAAGCCTCCAACAAAGCTCTGTAGGTGGATACACTACAGATACATTAACATGACTAAATATGTTTGATAGTTTACTTTGATTAAACATTTTGCTTGTATTAATCCCTGTTCCTCCCCTAGGCTGAGTGACTGTAACCTCTCACAGAGAAGCTGTGAAGCTCTGTCCTCAGTCCTCAGCTCCCAGTCCTCTAGTCTGAAAGAGCTGGACCTGAGTAGAAACAACCTGCAGGACTCAGGACTGAAGCTGCTCTCTGCTGGACTGGAGAGTCCACACTGTACACTTGAAAGTCTCAGGTGAGCATCAGGTGATTTACTACAAAGATGACGAAGTGGTCCAAGTGTCTGATCTACGAAGTTCATTGTGTTACCAACATGTTCCTGTGGGACAACAATGTCTACTAGTGTCTCTGCTGATATGCATTTGTGAATAATGGTGTAGAGTGATGGTGAACTGGCCACTATCCTGCTCGGGATCAAAGTGTTGGATGTCTTGTCTAACCAACATGAACATCCTTTGGCCCACCTGCTTTCAGGGAACCAGGACGGTTTAAGTCGTGCTTTTAGTTTGTTAGAGCGATCTACTGCACTGGAACAACTTATTTCACTGTGATAATGATTTTAAATGTCACAACAGTGACAGGATTTACACTAAATGTCTGTTTACAGAAGAAGATGAAACCAAAATGAAAGCCTCTCATGTTGATGATGAAGATAATGATTCATTGTGTATCGATATAAGAAACTCTGTGTGTTGTTTTGTGTGTTTGCAGTCTGTCAGGCTGTGAGATCACAGAGGAAGGCTGTTCTTCTCTGGGCTCAGCTCTGAAGTCAAACCCCTCCCATCTGAGAGAACTGGATCTGAGTCACAACAACCTGAAGGATTCAGGAGTGAAGCTGCTGAGAGGTTTTCTGGAGAGTCCACATTGTAGACTGAAGGCTCTGAAGTAGGTTCACTGTCTGCTGCTAGTGCAGGCCTTTTGTGTCTCTTTGTAGTCTTTATGTGGCTCTTTGGGCCCCTACCGGGCACAGGCCCAGGGGCCCAAAGGGTCAGGGGCCCCCTGACCTTCACCTACGAGATGTCACTCAAAGAGACACAATAAGACTACAAAGAGACACAAAAAGACTACAAAGAGACACAAAAAGACTACAAAGAGCCACATAAAGACTACAAAGAGACACAAAAGGACTACAAAGAGACAAAAAGACTACAAAGAGACACAACATGACTACAAAGAGACAAAAAGACTCCAAAGAGACACATAAAGACACAATATGACTACAAAGAGACACAAAAGGACTACAAAGAGAAACAAAAAGACTACAAAGAGACATATAAAGACACAAAATGACTACAAAGAGACACAAAAGGACTACAAAGAGACACAAAAAGACTCCAAAGAGACACATAATGACTACAAAGAGACACATAAAGTCTGGGTCGAGATAACCTTTTGGCAGAACACACGATTCATGTAGGTAAAATGGTTCTAGTACTCGGCCAAGTTTCCTGATGCCATCATCCTCCTTCTAGGAATGCTGGCTCCGGTATTTCTAGGAAATATCTTTTATTGAACTGTGTTGAGATATCTGTTATAAAACCTGCTTTTTAGCAGTTATATGATGAATTTCTTCAACACCTCATGGTAGCAAATGTCAAGTCAGCTCTTTGATCCCCTACTACTGCACCCCATTGAGCTCTCATACACAGGACGGAGAAACTCATTCCTATAACCTCCATCACTTCCTGTCACAGACCCTCTGCAGACGCTCTATGTCAAACCCCTCTGGTGCTAACCACAACTATTGACTGACAGTCCCTCTGCAGCCTCTGCTACCTCCTGCTCCTGACTGTGAGCCTGTTAGTTTGGGCCTTTTAAAGATCACATCTCTACATAATAAGTGTTTTTATCTCACTTTTACTTCATTTGAACATCTTGGTTTCATAGTGAACTCTAAAGATCCAGTGATCGTTTAATAATCTACAGACCGTCCAGGCCTAACAGTGTTGTTATCCAACACTTCTCAGAGTTACGATCACGTGTTACATCAAAGTATGGCCACATTCTTATTTGAGCTGATTTTAACATACATGTCTGCTGCCCTTCACAGACTGTTGTCACTGATTTTATGGAAACTCTGGAACCTTTAACCTCACTCAGGCTGTACAGGAGCCCCCCCACTCAAAGGGTCACACCCTGGATCTAGTTACCTACACTCTGGACTAAAAGTCTGTTTATAGAAGAAGATGAAACCAGAATGAAAGCCTCTCATGTTGATGATGAAGATAATGATTCATTGTGTATCGATATAAGAAACTCTGTGTGTTGTTTTGTGTGTTTGCAGTCTGTCAGGCTGTGGTATCACAGAGGAAGGCTGTTCTTCTCTGGGCTCAGCTCTGAAGTCAAACCCCTCCCATCTGAGAGGACTGAATCTGAGCTACAACAAGCTGAAGGATTCAGGAGTGAAGATGCTGAGAGGTTTTCTGGAGAGTCCACATTGTAGACTGAAGGCTCTGAGGTGGGTTCACTGTCTGCTGCTAGTGCAGCACCTTCATGTTTCATCAATAACTCTCTTTGATTTATCTACGTATAGATCCATACCTCCATACCTGGCTCCAATCCACAATTTACACTCTTCATATATATTTTTTAGTTCATACAGTGGCTAATCCTGACTTCTCGTTAAAAAGTGATTGTGGAATCCCACAGATTTACACATTTGGCAGAAAATGACTTAATTGAGAGGAAAACCAACGTTCTGCTCCATAGAGACCAATGTTAAATCTGACCACTCATTTCTCAAAGAAAGCAGACGGTACCAGTTTTGTATATTGCGCCGGAGCTCACATTTTTAACACCACCAACATAAAAAACACATCATCGCGTTCGGCAGAGTCTTATCTTTCTCACGGTATCCATATTTTGGCACTCAGACTCCTGCTTTTTGTTAAAAGGAGGCAGGAGTTTTGTTCAAAATCACTGTTTACTGTAACGTTTATTAATCAGTCTGCTTCTAACGCCAGGTGCGTCCTCACCATGGCAACCAGTTACACACACGCACGCACGCACGCTCTCTCTCTACACACACACACATGACTTGGAGATATTCAGTCAAAGGCATTTTTAGACCTCCTGTCTGTCTGTCTGTCTGTCTGTCTGCCTGTCTCACTCACTCACTCAGTACATATAACTGTATGTCTGCCTGTCTCACTCATTCACTCAGTACATATAACTGTATGTCTGCCTGTCTCACTCACTCAGTCCATCTAACGGTCTGAGTCTGTCTGTCTGTCTGTCGGTCTGTCTCACTCACTCAATACATATAACTGTCTGTCTGCGTGGAGCAGAGCAGGAAAATATTCTGTGATTTCTTCAAACAAATTGCTCAGAGTGCCACAATTTGCACACCTCATGCATTATTTTTTGCAAAAAGTTAGCTAATGGTGTGCTGGTCTAGAGAAATGATTGTGGAATCCAGCACATTTACACATTTTGCACTACAGACCTTAATTGACAGGAAAACCAACTTTCTGCTCCATAGAGACCAATGTTAAATCTGACCACTCATTTCTCAAAGAAAGCAGACGGTACCACTTTTGTATATTGCTCTGGAGCTCACATTTTTAACACCACAAACATAAAAAAACACATCACCATGTTCGCAAGAGTCTTATCTTTCTCACGGTATCCATATTTTGGCACTCAGACTCCTACTTTTTGTTAAAAGGAGGCAGGAGTTTTGTTCAAAATCACTGTTTACTGTAACGTTTATTAATCAGTCTGCCTCTAACACCAGGTGCGTCCTCACCATGGCAACCAGTTACACACACACACAGGCTCTCTCTCTGTCTCTCTACACACACTGTCTGTCTCTCTCTGTCTGTCTTTCTCTCTCTGTCTGTCTGTCTGCCTGTCTCACTCACTCACTCTGTCTCTCTCTATCTTTCTGTCTCCCCCCCCCCCCCTCCCATTTCAAAATAAAAGCCCCACAGAGTGAATCCTAACTGGAATACTTGTGATTTAATAACCTTTGTGTTTGTGTCAAACATTATGAATATGTCTCCTCTCCCCCTCTCTCACCCACCCAGTCCCACCCTTTCAAAATAAAAGCCCCATAGATTAACTGTATCTTAACATGAAGCTCAGAATGAGGTTCGTACAGAAATGATGGGAGCGTTAGCTCTCATCATTTCCAAAGGCATTACTAGCAGGCATCACGTAATGTGAGGAGAGGCGTTTCCCTGCTTTTTCTCCATGAACAGGCTGCAGGTGCACAGGTGATTCTGATTGAGCTAATTAGTGAACAGAGGCTCACAGACTCACATACACACATGACTTAACGATATACGTGATGCAGCTCAGCCAATCAAATATGGGTATTCTGTCAAGTTTCCTGATTCCAGTGAGATGTACACACACCATGACACAAGTGGGCGAGACGAGGAAAGACTTGGCAGAGCAGGACAATAGTTGGGTAAGCTGTAAATAATAAATCATAGATCAATCTCCAAATGAGAAAAATTGCCAGAGATCACAGTCTTGAACCAGGAATGGTTAGACTGATATAGGCAAATTCCTCCCATGGACAGGTGTTAGTGAGTGAGCTAATTAGTGAACATAGTCACATGTCACTTATAGATATTAAGGGAAATATATTCAGTCCCACCCTTTCAAAATAAAAGCCCCGTAAATGAACTGTATCTTAACATGAAGCTCAGAATATGGATTGTACAGAACTGATGGGAGCATCAGTTTCCTGAGGAGAGGAGACAGAATCTGAATTTATGAAACCCAAATAGAGGTTATTAAATGACAAGCTTCATCACAAAATTCCAGTTTGAATTCATTCTGTGGGGCTTTTATTTTGAAATGGGAGGGAAGCTCTCTAAAAATATCTAAGACCTCAATGCCTGTATGATAGAGAGAGAAGAGAGAGATAGACAGTTAGATGGACAGAGCAAGTGAGTGGCAGAGACAGAAAGGAGGTCTAATGATCTCCCCTGAAAATCTCTAAGAGATGTTCCACCAATTAGCTCACTCTCAAACATCTGTCCATCCGAGCAATTTGCCTATACAAGTCCAACCATTCCTGGTTCACGACTTTTCTCTCTGGCAATTTTTCTCATTTGGAGATTGATCAACGCTTTAATATTTACAGCTTACCCAACTATTGTCCTGCTCTGCATAGTCTTTCCTCGTCTCGCCCACTTGTGTCATGGTGTGTGTACAGCTCACAATCAGGAAGCTTGTCAGAATACCCATATTTGATTGGCTGAGCTGCATCACGTATATCTCTAAGTCATGTGTGTCTATGAGTCTCCGTTCACTAATTAGCTCAATCAGAATCACCTGTGCGCCTGCAGCCTGTTCATGGAGAGAAAGCAGGAAACACGTCATAACCGCAGCTCCTATTGGTCCGATATGAATCCATGAGAGGAAGGATGAGCTGAAGAGCAGATCATGTGAAACACGTTACTGGAGGACGGAGCCTCTCCAGCTGTTAGCAGACTGGTGTGCTAGCAGGCGAGTGAGCTGTACCCAGCATGCAGTTCGGTGGTGTAATTTTATAAATGTACAATTATTAGTATTACAAATTGTTTGTGTCACAGACTGTTGTGTCGTTGTGATTTGCTCTGTTAAAGAGCGTTAGTTGTGGGTTGTTCATTGTTATAAAGTAATGACCATGACTAGGGGTCCCTCTCAATTTGAACATCTTGGTTTCATAGTGAACTCTAAAGATCCAGTGATCGTTTAATAATCTACAGAAGAAGATGAAACCAAAATGAAAGCCTCTCATGTTGATGATGAAGATAATGATTAATTGTGTATTGATATAAGAAACTCTGTGTGTTGTTTTGTGTTTTTGCAGTCTGTCAAACTGTAAGATCACAGAGGAAGGCTGTTCTTCTCTGGGCTCAGCTCTGAAGTCAAACCCCTCCCATCTGAGAGAACTGGATCTGAGAGGAAACAACCTGAAGGATTCAGGAGTGAAGCTGCTGAGTGATTTTCTGGAGAGTCCACATTGTAGACTGGAGATTCTGAAGTAGGTTCACTGTCTGCTGCTAGTGCAGCACCTTCATGTTTCATCAATAACTCTCTTTGATTGATCTACGTATAGATCCATAAAGTGATACATGTTCTGGTAATATGTTCCACTTCACATCAGCTGCCTCGTTGTCTGCATGTCATCCTCTACAATCATGAAATGTACAACTTGTCTGGCTTCATGCTGCTGTTGGATGGATTACTGAACAGGCCTACCGGGCACAGGCCCAGGGGCCCAAAGGGTCAGGGGCCCCCTGACCTTCACCTACGAGATGTCACTCAAAGAGACACAAAAAGACTACAAAGAGACACAAAAAGACTACAAAGAGACACAAAAAGACTACAAAGAGACACAAAAAGACGACAAAGAGACACATAATGACTACAAAGAGACACAAAGTCTGGGTCGAGATAACCTTTTGGCAGAACACACGATTCATGTAGGTAAAATGGTTCTAGTACTCGGCCAAGTTTCCTGATGCCATCATCCTCCTTCTAGGAATGCTGGCTCCGGTATTTCTAGGAAATATCTTTTATTGAACTGTGTTGAGATATCTGTTATAAAACCTGCTTTTTAACAGTTATATGATGATTTTCTTCAACACCTCATGGTAGCAAATGTCAAGTCAACTCTTTGATCCTCTACTACTGCACCCCATTGAGCTCTCATACACAGGACGGAGAAACTCATTCCTATAACCTCCATCACTTCCTGTCACAGACCCTCTGCAGACGCTCTATGTCAAACCCCTCTGGTGCTAACCACAACTATTGACTGACAGTCTCTCTGCAGCCTCTGCTACCTCCTGCTCCTGACTGTGAGCCTGTTAGTTTGGGCCTTTTAAAGATCACATCTCTACATAATAAGTGTTTTTATCTCACTTTTACTTCATTTGAACATCTTGGTTTCATAGTGAACTCTAAAGATCCAGTGATCGTTTAATAATCTACAGAAGAAGATGAAACCAAAATGAAAGCCTCTCATGTTGATGATGAAGATAATGATTCATTGTGTATCGATATAAGAAACTCTGTGTGTTGTTTTGTGTGTTTGCAGGCTGTCACACTGTGAGATCACAGAGGAAGGCTGTTCTTCTCTGGGCTCAGCTCTGAAGTCAAACCCCTCCCATCTGAGAATACTGATTCTGAGAAGAAACAAACTGAAGGATTCAGGAGTGAAGCTGCTGTCTGATCTTAAGGAGAGTCCACATTGTAGACTGGAGACTCTCATGTAAGTAGAGGGTTGGAGTCAGTTCATCTTTGTCACAGCTCTGAGATCAGTCTGACTGAAGCCTGCACATCACTGGCTCTCACTTCATAGAACCAGCGTTACATTTAGTAACCAAGAACCTCTGCTGATGTTCTCCTGCTCAGTCTTTGTAGGAACATATGGAACCTTTAACATCTTATGTGTGCCCGTCCTTTTGTCTTTAGTTTTGTCCTCATATTTTTACAACAGACTCCATATTTACATGTTTGACATTAAATATTTCACAGTAGATGAAATGTGACGGAGACTCTTTGAACTCTACTGCTGTGTTCACACCAAACGCAAAGCTAATGTTAGCATCGTGGTGGTTTGATCAAGGGGGGGGCTGTTGTAGAATATTTCTATGTTATTCGCAAATCAAAATAATACAAGTCTTCAAATCATTCAAAGTTGTCTCCGGTCCATTTAATTCTTTTGCAAGAGGGAAAATACTCAACACAGCTCTTCACGCAGAGTCCGTGTTGGAAGCATTTCTAACATCAGTTCAGTTGTAGCTGCTCCATCATCTAGGCGTGAATAGGTCAGCGTGGTTATTGTTTGTACCGTAGACAGTCTGTGGTTCATACATGTACACACAGAGTCTGGTCTCGGTACTAACATGAGGTATCGTAGATCTCTGGGTGAACACAGACGGATACGATGTGTTTATCCTCCATTTGTGGTTCAACAGCATCAGGACGTCAGTGATGAAGGAGGAGAATCTCAACGCTGAAAGGCTTTAATGACACAGCCTCACGTTTCTTACTCCATTGGAGATATTTCAGTTCTCATCTCGTCTTTCTCCTCATTGACTCAAATCTTCGTCTGTTAGCGTCTTTGCATTTACTTCGTATGTAATGACGTCATGTTGAAAACCCGCTTGGTGTTTGTTGTGAACGCAGCATAACGGGGTTAAATCCATCTTTACAGTGAGCAGTGAACACCTCTCTGGGTCTGCAGTCATGATGCGTTCAGGACTCTCAGCACTTTATTTCAGTGAAACCTGCAGAGTCAACAGACTGGAGGCCCAAAGTGTCTGCAGGTGTGTGAGCTTGGAGCTCAGTGTAGGTTAACATGAGAGCTGAGAGGAAGCTGCTCTTTCTACTGATGTGCTTCACTGACTGACAGCTGATGAAGGGAGTCTCTGGAAACACTCATTCATCTCTTCTCTTGTCTTCTTCTTCTCTCATCAGATGGAAGCCCTGATGATCCAGAGAACATCTGGAGACTGCAGACTGCTCCACCACCTCCACCTGGATGTTATTTAGTGTGTTAAGCACCAGAAGACTTTTAAAGACTAAAGTCTGACGCCCTCTCACATGTACAGACATTGAGCCTCATATAACAACAGATTTACTCTTCTTTAGGCTCGAGGACCTTTTGAGATTCTACTGATTATTGTTGTTAGATTTCTTATTTGTTGTCTTCAGCTCAAACTCCCGTGAGCTGGAATGAGGGAGAGAAATGAAACTTGGATCAATAACTGGAAATGATGTTCATGTGCTTCTCAAGAAATACGACTCCGATCGGCCACATGGTGGCGCTGTAATTAACCTCCCAAAATGAGATTCTTGAAAAGCCACGCCCCTCACACCAGAAGTCCCACTGACTGGAGGTTTGACACCATGTCCAGCTCAGTCCATACAGATGTTTGCTCTCTCCTCCTAAACCTTACCTCTGTTTGCTACTAAACGTTCTGAGGATCATTATTGCTCAAACATTGTCAAAGGTCACCAACATCTTGAGGATATCTTGGTAAACATGGTACTATACCTGGTGAATCACCATGGTAACTGATGCTGAACACGCTCTAGATGAGACATCAACTCATAACTGATGTTACTTCTTTGATCTCTATTACTGCTGAGTGGTCATTTAATGATGATGTTTAAGTGACGTTCAGTCATTTATCGATGTGATATCAGACGTGCTTTGTGAAGCATAATTAGTTGAGATGATTTCATGAGATGATCTTGGTTTGACATGCTTTGCTCTGATCTTTGTCAGTCAGCAAAGGAAACAGGATGTAAGGTCACATGCTGTAACCATGCTAAGTGTTTAGGAGACATCCTGACTGATGTTCCACCAGGAAGACCAGACAGGAACCTTAGAGATAAGAGTTAACCTCAAGAAGTCTGTCATGAGCTGTGAGACTACGTAAACAGCTTCATCAGTGATGTGCTAATGTTTAGTTGTGACCATATATGGACCAGGAGGTTAACGATGCTCCAAGTAAAAAGGTAGAAACAGGAGGAGGCGACACACAATCAGAGCTTTTTGGGGTTTATTCAGGTGTTTCTAGCTTTGAGTCTTTTTGACGAGGCTTATTTGGTGATTTGAACTTTTGAATTTTGCCTTTTCTTTTCTTTTCTTTTCATTTTGTCCATTTTTGTAACTTTTAATCTTCTTTTGATTGTAAACACCAAATAAAACTGGTTTGTATTTTGTGCTGCTGGTCTCTGAGGGAGTCTGCGTATCTCCATGAGGTCAGAGAGCTCTTCTCCTGAGAGGCTGACAGCACTGAATGATGGATGTGAATATCAACTAGAACATTTCACAAGACATGTTGACAGTGTGGCTTCTACTGCCCGAAGACGTCTCAACATGTAGCTCCACACGCCGATGTTACCGGTAGTGTCGTTGAGGTTTGATTGAGATGTCGCTTCTCTCTTTCCTGTGTTTTAGATTCAGACTCTTGGATTGAATCTTGTGTTCGCGATGGACAGTCCACTAATATCTCCGTCACTATGTTCTGAAAATTACTGTTGGACAGTAAAACGGCTTTAACTTCCTGTCCGACATGAACTTATCACACATCAAGCCGGAATACCTGCTTCCTGTCTTCAACAGGAAGTTAAATGTACTGTTTGACTCATCTGCGCTATTTACATTATTGAGAGGAACTCCTAGTCATGGTTATAACTTTATAACAATGAACAACCCACAACTAACGCTCTTTAACAGAGCAAATCACCACAACACAACAGTCTGTGACACAAACAATTTGTAACACTAATAATCGTACATTTATAACATTACACCGCCGAACTGCATGCTGGGTACAGCTCACTCGCCTGCTAGCACACCAGTCTGCTAACAGCTGGAGAGGCTCCGTCCTCCAGTAACGTGTTTCACATGATCTGCTCTTCAGCTCATCCTTCCTCTCATGGATTCATATCGGACCAATAGGAGCTGCGGTTATGACGTGTTTCCTGCTTTCTCTCCATGAACAGGCTGCAGGCGCACAGGTGATTCTGATTGAGCTAATTAGTGAACAGAGACTCATAGACACACATGACTTAGAGATACACGTGATGCAGCTCAGCCAATCAAATATGGGTATTCTGACAAGTTTCCTGATTCCCACACCATGACACAAGTGGGCGAGACGAGGAAACAGACAGCAGAGCAGGACAATAGCAATGAGAGCCGCAGATAACAAAATACATTTCAGTTGCTAAACTAGAGAGTTTATCGGTGATTCCTCCTCCTCACCTGCACGTGACTTGTGGTTATCCACATATTGGTGTGTGTGTGATCCAGATGTTATTTGATCTGAGGCAAACAGCCAGTCAGTGTCAGAGACGTCACACATCACGTGGTGTAGTTCTACCAGCTGTCCACCAGGTGGCACCATCTAACATCAGTGAACTCCAGATCAGCATCATCAGCTGCTGTCACTTCTTGTGTGATGAACAGCAGGACAGAGTGAAGCTGACGTCATCGGAGCTGAAGATCATCCTCACGCTGTGAGCTCCTCTACATCTACATTTGTATGTGACTCATGTTGTTCATGTTTGGAATCACATTTGTTTTTGTTCTTCTGGGAACTTTAGAAATCAAGATGTGACCCACTTCCTGTTTTAGGTCAGTTATGGTCACATGGGAAGACAACTCCTCTCTTCATCTACTTTCATATTGTGATCAAAGTTCTGTGTTAAATGTCTTACGAGGAGAAAACGGTAAATGTTGTTCATGTTGCTCTGATCTGAAGAGGTTTAATTTAATATGTATTTAAAGGAGCCAGTCTGTGAGGTCAGGGGTCAGCACACGCTGCTCACCACACAGCTGACCCCGATGCCTGTCCCTGTGAGCGGTGGGCCCGCAGGGTGGAGGCCCCCTGTGGTTCTTTGGGGTCCTGCCCGGCCGGGCCCCGTGTGTCAAGGCCTGACCACCAGATGCTGACCAGCGAGGTCCCCCTCCAGGTCTGGATCTAGAAGGGGGCCCTGGTTCCCCTTTTCCTGGCGCGGTGCTGCAGCTCCTTCTCTACAGGTTCAGGATCAAACAATATGTCCATGTGTGTTTGTGTGTATTGGATACTTCTCTTGTATATAACTTGTACAGTTCTAAAAATACATGACAAGCAGATTGTATTTGATTCAAGATATTATCTATTTATTTATCAGTACACGAGTAGTATCAGCTTCATGTTAAAGTATCAGCAGTAAAGTATACTATATTGTACTTTATACTGTAGTACATCTCAGAGGTACATGTTGTACATTGTACTTGAAGTCTAGATGATTAAATGGAGAGTATTACTCAGTAGTAGCAGTCCTATTATACCTTGAACCCTTTTACACACAAACCATCGTCATGACGCGAGTTATGAAACCTAAATGCAACTCACGTCTGAAATAAGAATAAATGAAGTTATTGTTTTATTCCATAATTCATATTCCTGTAGAAGCCCTGAAACGTGTACTGAGCATGTGATGTCGGTCTTTAATAAGCAGCATCTTCATGGCTCAGGCTCTAAACGCCAGATCTAAACTTCCCTCCGATGGTTGTAGTTCAGGCATCAGTGGTGGTGAAAGAGGGGATCTGTAGTCCTCGTGTGAAGCTTTTGATGGAGACGTATCTGCTGAAGGCTGCTCACTAACATCAGAGTGATGCTCATCTACAGGCCTCCATTGTTGCCCTGATGAGGAAATCCACTGATGTGGTTCTTCCAGCAGGTCATTCCATCACTGCTCACTGAGTTCTGTTCTACTTTAAGGAGTTACCTTCTAGCAGGGATGTGACTCCGCCCTCTTCTAGAGAGTCTACATTCAATGAGATGATATCATTGTGTAGATGCTGTCGTGGAAAATAATCTTTTTAACCTCCCGGTGAGAAATAATCGAGATGAGAAAACTCTTCAAATATAAAAACATATTTATTGAACAGACACTAATGATAATCCAGCTGAATGGATAGAGCTCTTTCCCCACAGGCGGTTCGGAGGTCTAACAACAAGGAATAGACAGAAACAGAGTATCTGCACGTTATCTCGTCTCCTCCCTTCACAGACGTCCTCTATCTGCCGCTGTACACACCGAGGCCGGCTCCAGCCTTTTCGTGGGACGAGGGTTAGGTGGTGAAATACCGATGAACTCATTTATCGTTAGGTTTTAAATGAGCCTGGTTGGCCTCATCTGCATATATGCAGGTTTAAGCGATACAAGTTCTACCTAAAAGAACGATATGATACATTTCCACAACACGTCCCCCTTTGGCCATTAAAGTATTTACAATTTATCCAAACATCAACACATTTTACCCCAAATGGTTTATATATGCACATCATTAATCAGTAAGTTTAACATTAGCTGTTTTGTGAGATTATATTTCTATAATAGCAAGCTATAATAAACACAAGTATTACACAAAGTCACCTTCGTAG
The DNA here is from genome assembly GCF_910591455.1 of Pholis gunnellus. Lineage (NCBI taxonomy): Eukaryota > Metazoa > Chordata > Actinopteri > Perciformes > Pholidae > Pholis > Pholis gunnellus. Next base: position 21,159,325 of record NC_136546.1, on the reverse strand, counting down.
TCCTGAAGGAGGGAAAAGTCAGATGTTGCAGAATCTGCCTTTTTAGACTAAACAGTGGAATGTGCACGTGTGATGTCTGAGATGTTGTGGATCTTTGGCTCACTCTTCTGATGTGTGTTCTATGTGTGCGATCAGAGGCTGTGTTCATGTTTTAAACACGTCACAGCTCGTGTGCTGCCGGACTGTGAACTATATTCATATCACATGTTATTCGATGGTGACTTCATGGTTTTACAAATCGATTCTTTAATCTAGTGGTTGCTGATTTGAGTTCTTCTCACTATAATTGTTCTGATGCATCAATTGTTAGGAAACACAGTTATTATTACACAAAGAGCAGGAAACACATTGAAGCTCTGAGGCCACACCACCCCGGAGAGGAAATGTGTGCCTTAGTGCAGGAGATCTGCCTTCCAGTGTGGCGTCATCTTTGCACATATATCCTCCAACCTCACTGATGTGTGTGTGACAGCTTTGCAGTTTGTGAACCTCGGGTTGCTCCTCCTCTCTCTCCAGCCACACAACATGAGTGAGCTGATCGGCTACACGTTTGATGCGTTGTTAGCAAACAATACATTTCTCTACAAATACTAAAACCAGTGAACCCTCTTGTGTACCATGCTAACTTATAAAATGTGATATGTTATCATTTCTTTACTTTGTTTCCAGTAACTGTTTCTTTAGGTCTAGTTTTAAACCTGAGGTCTACAGATAAATGATGCTCCCTAGTTATTCTCTGACAAATCACTCCTGGAACTAAAGACCTCTGCAGTATAGCAGAGCAACGTTCAACTAGGCCCACGAAAGAGTTGTGCTTTGTCTCTGTATTTTACTGTACAGTTCACCAGGATCCTCCGTGGGTCTGAAATCAGTGAGTCCAGTCTGCCGATCCAGCCAGACAGACATGTGTTTCTCCTCCAAACCTGAGCCCCACGCCAAGCTACATGCAGACACACACCCTGTAACAACTCAGATTGTGCGGGAGACAGAGAAACAGAGGCAGCAGCGTGTGTGTCTCTATTGTTTCCATAGTTCACAGTATACAGGTACACAGCATAGCTTTAAATCTCTCCCGCTATGCAGAACCACACCAGCACTGACACAGCGAACGCATCACCCGGAGACAATGACCTCACTCCTCCAGCAATAGATGGCAAGTCTAGAACACGGCAGCTCTAACGAGCCCTAAAGGTTTGTGTGATGAGACACGTTGGACTCGTTTGACTGCTTTTGAGCAGCATGAGTTGGTCCTGTGTGTAACGCTGTGGTAGGTGAGCTTACTGCACATGCTCACGTAGTCTGGTCTAGTTGATGGTGTAGTGCATGAGGATCAGGACCCTGTGTCTTCATGTCACCGTGAAGCTTTGGTGCGCTGTGGAGGAATGCCATTAAAGGTCAACAGGGCGCTTATCCGTCAGGCCTCTCACAGAGTCGGTTCCTTTGATAGAACCTTAGTTTCTAACTCTAGTTGCTGTTTCATAGACGTCTATTGTAATGGAGGAGTGTGTGAGGGGATCTCTGAGGAGTCATGAGCGAGGACGCACGACAACAGACTTCCAGGAAGTGTGTTAACGGAGGCCACGCCCCCTCAGTGCTCATCATGTGATTGGACGCTGCAGCTGATGACTGAGTTTAACAGCAGAGTGAAGATCAGATTAAACTCTAGTTTATATTTGATCTGTTCTCTGGTTTAAATAGATGTTCATTGTAGTCTGAACAACAAAAGAACCACAAACAACTTTCTTCATTTATTAAAGATTTGTGTTTTCATGATGTTTCCTCAATAACTTTATGATGAAACAACTAAAGTGAGAGATCTTTACATCATTGATCATCATTTCATTCAGTCACGTGAGGCTGATCATTCAGTGTTTCATGAGTTTGATCATTAAGTTTAACCTGAAACATGGAGCCTCATACATTCATTCAGTGTTCAAGAGAAACAATCATCATGTTCTGTGTTATTTAATAATGACGTCACGATCTGAGTTTAAAACGTTCAGACGCAAATAAGTCTTTTGCACACGACCATCGCCGTGCGTCAGCCGCTGTTTGAGGGTTTTAATGCTTTTCTAACAGATTTCCCTCATTTGACGCTGCTTTTTGTAAACCTGAGCCAAAGTTCGTGGGATTGAATGTTTTCAAGGAAGCTGTAACTGACCTGGTGTGTTATGATTTCTCTTGCATGTTGCCTTCAGCAAACAGCGTGCTGTTGGAAAAGTACTGGCGTACCATTCTAGGGTTAGGTTCATCCCGCTGAACCACAGCAGCATACCAGTGCAGGGATCGGTAGCTACCACGGAACCACAGCAGTTGTCAATACTAATTCGGTCAGCTGATCATGACCGAATTAGTTTCATGAGTTTTTAACCATTGATCAGGTCCATTTTGAAATGAGTTTGAACCCTTTGACGGTTGATAAATGGCCTGTGGGATTCAGTGAAACTAAGTCCGTGTTGGAACAACACTTGTAGGATGAAGAGGAAACGATTTCATCTAAGCTGTCAAACCACTTCTGACGTTCTCTACATGTTTCACTGATGATGTGAGCTCAGATTAAAATATAAATGGTGTTGAGTTTCAACCAGTAAAACATGCAAACATGCTGACGTCTACCTCTTCTGATAGGCTGACGTCTACCACCTGAATTTTAAAGACTGTTTGTATGTTCTTCACAAAGAGAGCTTGCAAAGTGTCACCGGAGCCAGATGTCTGTGTTGCTGGTGAGAGGCTACAGGTAGTGTCAGATTTTAAATATTTCGTAATTTTTATTGATTCTAATCTCTCTTTTAAAAAACAGGTAAAACATGTGACAAAGGTCTTAAAATGTAATCTCATACATTTTAGATATATAAGGCACAGTCTAACCATGCAGGCTGCAAAATTGTATTTTAATGCGATGATTGTCCCATCTGACCTACTGCTGGACCAGCTGGGCACAAGCCAGCAGCACAACATTCAAATATATTCATATTCTCCATAAACAAGCCCTAAAAACACTTGATAAAAAAGCCAAAAGTCACCATCACTGCAATATTCTCACCAAGCACCATATCCTGAGTTGGGAGAACCTCATTAAATTCACTGATGTGTGTCTGGCTTTTAAAATGTTACATGTTATGGCCTCGCCTCCACTTCGTGATTTTATTAGACAAAGCGCTCAAAGCAGCAGAATCACTAGATCTGCTTCAAGAGGTGATTGTGTCATTTCATATCGGTCAAGCTCGTTTAGCAAATCTACATTCTGTGTGAAGGCAGCTCACTGGTGGAATGCTCTGCCACCACACATACGCACACACAACACGTACAAAACATTCAAGCATAACCTTAAAGAACGGCTTGTTGCCAATCAGGTGTGCAAGCATTGATGTGCTGTCTGTCCTGCCTGCTTGTTTCGCCTATATGTGCATTTGTCTTGTTCAGTGTTGCTATTTTCCATTTTTTGATGTGTCTGTTATGTGCTTCAGTGTTATACTCTATATGTGTTGTACTGTAGGAGGGTTTGTTCTGACGCATGCTGCAGCCTGTTATGTCTGCTCTGCTCTCGTGTCGTACACTTTTATTTTGCTGTGTATTGGTTTTGTCTATACTATTGCTGTCCGTTTGTCTATGTATTTTAATTCCGTTGCCATTTGATATTTAGTTATTTTAGGCTGCCTTGAAACATCTGGCCGGGGACTGCAGATGGAAATTAGCCTCTCTGGCTCACTTACAGTTCTACTGTTGATTGGTGGGCGTTGTCCCTGCAAAATAAATAAATAAGTAATAAACCTCTGATAGGCTGACGTCTACTACCTGTTGGACAGGTTTTGACGTCACACTGGTTTTATTTTAGACTTGGACTCTGAAGTGATGAGGGTGTGACGGAGTCCTCAGATCAAATGCACAAAGACACCAGGACTGACAGGAGGACGTGAGCAGCTTCTTCTCTCCAGTGTTTCCTCCACATGAAGGTCAACGTGTCTGTAAACTGACCTGAAGTCAGTTCAGCAGGTGAGAATCCTACAGAGGAATCTGTACATGTTTGATCATCAGGATCACTTTGATCACTACGTGTTGTTTCTCTGTTTAACTGGAGAATAGAACGATGTTTCAAACGATAGATTTGTTGTATGCAGTAGAGTTTCTCTCTGAGATAAAGAACGATGATCTTTAGAAATATAATGTTCATGTTTCTCAACAAGTTTCAACAGAAGTTTGTAATCTGAGTTCACGTCATCAGTGAAAAGTGCAGGCGTGTCTGAACTGATCTGACAGGTTGGATCTACCTGAGTTTTTTTTAACTGTTAACACTCTAAATGTTCACAACAACAACCATCTTAACAACCCTGACACTCACTCTGGTTCACTAGTGGAGACCTGTTTGATCAGTTCATGTCTCAACCGTCATAGAGGACAAAACCCGTCCTAGATGAATCTGGCCTGTGTGTCTGATGGTGTAGTAACAGTGAAAACGTTATAATACTCTGAACAATGTATGCAATCGACTGTAAATAAGTCACATGTTAGCCATCTTATGATTCTCCTGTTATACCTCAGAAAACATCCACAGGCCTGTAATTGATCCTCACATGTGCATTACGCAATCAAGCATCCTCATTCATACTCTCCTTCAGGTGGCTGATTGTCAGTAAATATGTGCAGCATGATTATTATTCTTTCATCACATGATTTTAATAATAATAATAATAATACATTTTATTTATAGAGCACTTTTCAGAATACTCAAAGACAATTTACATTAAAATCATCATATAGAAAAAGCTATATACTAAAAACGTAAAACACACAATATTGGTCACACATTAAAAGCAGTTCTGAAAAGATGAGTTTTGATTTGTGATTTGAACATGGAAAGGTCGGTGCAGTCTCGGATGTGTTTGGGGAGAGAGTTCCAGAGGGAGGGGGCAGCTATGGAGAAGGCTCTGTCCGTGTCCGGTGATTGGTCCTGAGTGGAAGAGACAGGAGGCATCAGAGGAGCGCAGCCGACGGGATGGAGTGTGGTGGTGAAGCAGGTCGGTGAGGTAGGAGGGGGCCTGATTGTGGAGGGCTTTGTGAGTGAGGAGAAGGACTTTGTATTGGATCCGTTGTGGGACGGGGAGCCAGTGGAGATTCTGGAGAAATGGGGTGATGTGATCACGGGAGTGGGTGAGCAGGCGAGCAGCAGAATTCTGGATGTACTGGAGTTTATTTAGGATTTTGGATGATGTGCCATGAAGAATACTGTTGGAGTAGTCGATTCTGAAAGTGATGAAGGTGTGGATCAGAGTTTCAGCGGCAGATAAGGAGAGTGATGGGTGGAGACGGGCCATGTTATTTTAAGTGGAAAAGGGCAGTTCTGGTGATGTGGTTGACGTGGTGTTCAAAGGAGAGGTTGCTGTCACACATGACTCCGAGGTTGCGGATGTGTGGGGAGGGAGACAGAGTGGAGTTGTCGATGGTGAGGCAGAGGTTGTGACTGGTTTTAGTGAGGGATTTGGGACCGATGATGATCATGTCAGATTTATCACAGTTGAGTTTGAGGAAGTTGGTTTGCATCCATGATTTAATGTCAGTGAGGCAGTTGGTCAGAGTGGAGTGAGTAGCAGTGGTAATGGCCTTTGTGGAGATGTAGAGCTGGACATCATCGGCGTAGCAGTGGAAGTGAAGACCATGTTGACGTATGATGTTACCAAGAGGGAGCAAGTAGGATGAACAGAAGAGGACCAAGCACCGAACCCTGGGGGACGCCTCGAGACTGAGGAGCCGTGGAGGAGGTGCAGTTGTTGATGCTGATGAACTGTTGTCTGTTTGTAAGATATGATTTAATCCAGCAGAGAGCAGTTCTGGTTATGTTGAGGGAGGATTCGAGGCGGGAGAGAAGGATGTTGTGGTTGATGGTGTTGAAAGCTGCAGTGAGGTCGAGGAGGATGAGAATGTTGAGGTGACCAGCGTCTGAGGAGAGGAGGAGGTCGTTGGTGACTTTGAGGAGGGCTGTTTCAGTGCTGTGCTGTGAGCGGAAACCAGATTGAAATGGCTCGAACAGATCGTTGGAGATGAGGTGGGCTTTGAGTTGTGCAGTGACAATGCGTTCCAGTATTTTTGACAGAAAGGGAAGATTGGAGATGGGCCGGAAATTGCTCATGGTGTCAGGGTCAAGTCCAGGTTTTTTGAGGATGGGGGTGACAGCAGCCAGTTTAAGTGTGTCGGGGACTGAGTCTGAGCTGAGGGAGGAGTTAATGATGACTGTGATGAGTGGTGAGATGGCTGGGAGACAGTCCTTGGTGAGATTAGATGGGATGGGATACAGGATACAGGATACAGGTGGAGCTTCTCATTCCTAATGTGAAGTTAGGCAGCTCCAATGGGGACACAGGGGAGAACTGAGAAAGGGGCTGAGGGGTGGAGGAGGGCGGGGGAGGTGTTCAGGTTGCTGTCGATGGTGTCAATTTTTGTTTGGAAAAATGAAAGAAAAGAGTTTCATTTGTTCACTGTGAAGGATGTGGAGGTGTTGTCCTTTGGTTTCAGAAGCTTGTTTATTGTGGAGAAGAGAGCCTTTGGGTTAGAGGAGCCAGTATGAGGTGTGAGTAGTAGGTGGACCGGGCTGAGATGAGAGCGTCTTTGTATTGATGAAGGTAGTCAGAGTGGGCTTGGAGATGGACTGTTAAACCTGTTTTCTTGCAGAGTCTTTCAAGCTGGCGCTTACGGGATTTCATCTGGTGGAGTTCAGGAGTGTACCAGGGAGCTGAGTGTGTGAATGAGATGCTTTTGGTTTTGATGGGAGCCAGTTTATCAAGACAGGAGGAGAGTGAGTTATTGTAGTAGTTTACAAGATCCGAGGGATCATCAGACAGCGGGGGAGGGGAGGCAGACATGGTGCTGGCAAGAGAGGCTGAAAGAGTTGTGGGGGAGATAGATTTGAGATTTCTGAAGGATATGTTGCGCTTGGCTTTTGGGATGGCGATAGGGATGTCAATGTCCACGGTGATAGCCAGGTGCTCAGAGATGTTGAGGTTGAGGCTGGAGAGTTGAGGTATTGTGAGACCAGTGGAGCAGACCAGATCCAGGATGTGACCTCGGCTGTGAGTGGGGAAGTTGATATGCTGCGTGAAGTTGAAGCATTGTAGTAGTTCCAGGAATTCTGTGGTAGATTTACAGTCAGTGTTGTCAATGTGGATGTTAAAATCACCGAGGAGGAGAACGGAAGGTGAGATGGCACATAGCTGGGTCAGAAAATCAGAAAAGTCAGAGAGAAAGGAGGGATTTGACTTGGGGGGGATGGTAGATAACAGCAGTTACCAAAGGAGTGGGACCAAAGATTTTGAAGGCAAGATGTTCAAAAGAATGAACGGTAGGAATGGGAATGGTGGTTGTTTTAATGTGCTTCCTGTAAACAGCAGCAACACCACCTCCCCGCCCCTCAGGACGAGGTTTATCCATGTATGTGGATCCTGTGGTAGTGGTCTGGTTTAGTGAGAAGTAGTCCAGAGGTTTATGCCATGTTTCAGTGAGGCAGAGGAAATCAAGGTTACTGTCTGTTATGAATTCATTCAGAATGAGGCTTTTATTGTTGAGTGAGCGAGTGTTGAGCAAAGCCAGTTTCAGGTGAAGTTGCTTTGTGAGAGGCTGTGAGGACTGAGGAAGGGGACAGAGATTGGACAGAGTCACCTGTTGTTTGTTGTGGTGACGTAACAAGGAAGTTCGAGTGCGACAGGACCATAGGGATGGGATGGAGTTTGGGGAATGAAGTTGTAAGTGAACATGCGGCCAGAGCCTCTGTGTGAAGGATGTCCTCGGCGAAGTATTCCATGTTCTTTGAGACTGTCCATGCAGTCCGGACGCAGGTGGTTGTTGAAGTTGTGAAGATCTGACGTGGAGTACAGCGGTCCGGTTAGGAAGTGCTAGCGATAAGCTAGCATTAGCTGGTGACCAAGAGCCGGCTGTCCATGAGAGGAGAAGCGATGTGCGACCCAGGAGTATCAACGGGATGATCCACAGTATAACAGCAGCAAGAGTGGCCTGGAGGGGCTCATAGCCTGTTAGCCGGACAATCCTGCCTGGAGAATGGAGGTCAACCTGGTGCGGCGGTGGCTCGCGGAGAAGACCAACCCGAGCCTGCTAACCGCGCCGGGACGGAAAGATCCCGGCAGGATAAACAGGTGGGCTTGTGCTGGCTGCTCGTGTTGCTAGCGATGTGGCAGGCAGGGATGAGAAGACCGCTCCAGTAGCAGGACAACGAAGTACCGCTGTGGTCAAAACCGGGAGTCCTGGGGCTAGCATGGAGGTAGCTTTGGCAGATGGAGACAGTAGGCTGATCTGGTGTGGCTAATCCAGTGAAGAAGTTGGTGTAGATTGGATGGTAGACGGCAGTATCTAGCCGCAAACACGCAGCTCAACTTTATTGGCCAAGTTTTAGCGTTGGGATCCATTTAAACACCAGAACGTTACAATCCAGTACGGAGCGGCAGCCAAGAGTTCTCCAGCATCCGCCATTTAAAATGTAAGAATTGTAGTATTATGAAACGATATTTTTTTGTACTTTTGTATCTTGACAGAGAGGACAGATGGCGACGCCTAAACAGATCCTTTTGAGAACTTTGGAGGATTTAGGAGCCGAACAGTTAAAAAAATTCCAGTGGTACCTTCAGGAGAAGATCCTAGAAGGCTTCCCAGCAATCCCAAAGAGTCGACTGGAGAATGCAGACCGGGTGGACACAGTGGATCAGATGGTCAAGAACTACGGCATAAACACTATTGAAGTGACCCGAAGAGTATTAGTGACGATTGGTGAGAATGATCTAGTGAAGATTTTATCAACAACCAAATCAGAACCCAAAGGTAAGTCATGGTATGAACAAAAAGATCAAACTTACATCTCACAAAGACTTTAAATATAAAAAAGCGAGTTGCAACTTGGCTTTCAGAAGAAGCTACCAAACACACATCCACCGGAGAAAATACATTTGAAAATTTCAGAAAAACCAAAAACACAAAGGCAGACAGTCCTGTTTCTGTTGCCTCTAATGTTTAAAATGATCACACTGGTGTGACTGTAAGGTACTGCTTGGACGTCATTAATTCTCTTTGTAATAAAGTAATAAAGCTTCTGGTTATTTGGAGACCAGAGTTCATGGACACATGAAGCACAACATGTCCGTTGATGTTAAATGATACTCAGTCATTTTACAGTAGTTACCTGTTCAGAGCCTTTAGTTATCAAACGAGATGAATAGAAATGACTCACATTCACATTCATTGATTTTTATCTTTGTTTTATTCATGCAGAGATTCTTACTGAGTGTCAGCGAAAACTCAAATCCAACTTTCAAAAGAAGTTCCAGAAAGTGTTTGAGGGAATCGCAGAAGCAGGAAACAAAATCCTTCTGAATGAGATCTACACAGAGATCTACATCACAGAGGGAGGGACCGGAGAGGTCAATCATGAACATGAGGTCAGACAGATTGAAACGGCTTCCAGGAAACCACACAGACCAGAAACAACCATCAGACAAGAAGACATCTTTAAAGCCTCACCTGGAGGAGAGGAACCAATCAGAACCGTGATGACAAAGGGAGTGGCTGGCATTGGGAAAACAGTCTTAACACAGAAGTTCACTCTGGACTGGGCTGAAGACAAAGACCACCAGGACATACTGTTCACATTTCCATTCACTTTCAGAGAGCTGAATGTGCTGAAAGAGAAGAAGTTCAGCTTGGTGGAACTTGTTCATCGATTCTTCAGTGAAACCAAAGACGCAGGAATCTGCAGGTTTGAAGAGTTCCTGGTTCTCTTCATCTTTGACGGTCTGGATGAGTGTCGACTTCCTCTGGACTTCCACAACAATGAGATCCTGACTGATGTTACAGAGTCCACCTCAGTGGATGTGCTGCTGACAAACCTCTTCAGGGGGAACCTGCTTCCCTCTGCTCGCCTCTGGATAACCACACGACCTGCAGCAGCCAATCAGATCCCGACTGAGTGTGTTGACATGGTGACAGAGGTCAGAGGGTTCACTGACCCACAGAAGGACGAGTACTTCAGGAAGAGATTCAGAGATAAGAGGAAGGCCAGCAGGATCATCTCCCACATCAAGACCTCACGAAGCCTCCACATCATGTGCCACATCCCAGTCTTCTGCTGGATCACTGCTGGAGTTCTGGAGGAGATGTTGAAGACCAGAGAGGGAGGAGAGCTGCCCAAGACCCTGACTGAGATGTACATCCACTTCCTGGTGGTTCAGTCCAAACTGAAGAAGGTCAAGTATGATGGAGGAGCTGAGACGGATCCACACTGGAGTCCAGAGAACAGGAAGATGACTGAGTCTCTGGGAAAACTGGCTTTTGATCAGCTGCAGAAAGGAAACCTGATCTTCTATGAATCCGACCTGACAGAGTGTGGCATCGATATCAGAGCAGCCTCAAAGTATTCAGGAGTGTGCACGCAGGTCTTTAGAGAGGAGAGAGGACTGTACAAGAACACAGTGTTCTGCTTCGTCCATCTGAGTGTTCAGGAGTTTCTGGCTGCTCTTCATGTCCATCTGACCTTCATCAACTCTGGAGTCAATCTGCTGTCAGCAGAACAAACAACCTCCTGGTTGTCTAAAGTCTTCAGAAAAAAATGTAAACCTAAACCTCTCCACCTGAGTGCTGTGGACAAGGCCTTACAGAGTCCAAATGGACACCTGGACTTGTTCCTCCGCTTCCTCCTGGGTCTTTCACTGGAGACCAATCAGACTCTCCTTCAAGGTCTGCTGACACAGACAGGAAGTAGCTCACAGACCAATCAGGAAACAGTCCAGTACATCAAGAAGAAGATCAGTAAGAATGTGTCTCCAGAGAAAAGCATCAATCTGTTCCACTGTCTGAATGAACTGAATGATGGTTCTCTAGTGGAGGAGATCCAACAGTCCCTGAGTTCAGGACGTCTCTCCACAGATGAACTGTCTCCTGCTCAGTGGTCAGCTCTGGTCTTCATCTTACTGACATCAGGAAAAGATCTGGACGTGTTTGACCTGAAGAAATACTCTGCTTCAGAGGAGGCTCTTCTGGGGCTGCTGCCAGTGGTCAAAGCCTCCAACAAAGCTCTGTAGGTGATACACTACAGATACATTAACATGACTAAATATGTTTGATATTTTACTTTGATTAAACATTTTGTTTGTATTAATCCCTGTTCCTCCCCTAGGCTGAGTAGCTGTCACCTCTCACAGAGAAGCTGTAAAGCTCTGTCCTCAGTCCTCAGCTCCCAGTCCTCTAGTCTGAGAGAGCTGGACCTGAGTAACAACAACCTGCAGAACAAAGGAGTGAAGCTGCTCTCTGCTGGACTGGAGAGTCCAAACTGTACACTTGAAACTCTCAGGTGAGCATCAGGTGATTTACTACAAAGATGATGAAGTGGTCCAAGTGTCTGATCTACTAAGTTCATGGTGGTGTTACCAACATGTTCCTGTGGGACAACAATGTCTACTAGTGTCTCTACTGATATGCATTTGTAAATAATGGTGTAGAGTGATGGTGAACTGGCCACTATCCTGCTCGGGATCAAAGTGTTGGATGTCTTGTCTAACCAACATGAACATCCTTTGGCCCACCTGCTTTCAGGGAACCAGGACGGTTTAAGTCGTGCTTTTAGTTTGTTAGAGCGATCTACTGCACTGGAACAACTTATTTCACTGGAATAATGATTTTAAAATGACACAACAGTGACAGGATTTACACTAAATGTCTGTTTACAGAAGAAGATGAAACCAAAATGAAAGCCTCTCATGTTGATGATGAAGATAATGATTCATTGTGTATCGATTTAAGAAACTCTGTGTGTTGTTTTGTGTGTTTGCAGTCTGTCAGGCTGTGAGATCACAGAGGAAGGCTGTTCTTCTCTGGACTCAGCTCTGAAGTCAAACCCCTCCCATCTGAGAGAACTGCATCTGAGAGGAAACAACCTGAAGGGTTCAGGAGTGAAGCTGCTGAGAGGTTTTCTGGAGAGTCCAGATTGTAGACTGAAGACTCTGAAGTAGGTTCACTGTCTGCTGCTAGTGCAGCACCTTCATGTTTCATCAATAACTCTCTTTGATTGATCTACGTATAGATCCATAAAGTGATACATGTTCTGGTAATATGTTCCACTTCACATCAGCTGCCTCGTTGTCTGCATGTCATCCTCTACAATCATGAAATGTACAACTTGTCTGGCTTCATGCTGCTGTTGGATGGATTACTGAACAGGCCTACCGGGCACAGGCCCAGGGGCCCAAAGGGTCAGGGGCCCCCTGACCTTCACCTACGAGATGTCACTCAAAGAGACACAAAAAGTGACTTGAATATATTATATATTCTATACTTGAGTGACTCAATGTTCATCATAAAAAAAAGTTAATGTAATTTAATCTCACGTAAAGAACAAAACCTTTTATTTTATTTAAGGAAAATAACTATTGAAGTCATTAAAAAAATAAATAAACATTTCTGATACAAGTTCATGGTGGTGTTACCAACATGTTCCTGTGGGACAACAATGTCTACTAGTGTCTCTGCTGATATGCATTTGTAAATAATGGTGTAGAGTGATGGTGAACTGGCCACTATCCTGCTCGGGATCAAAGTGTTGGATGTCTTGTCCAACCAACATGAACATCCTTTGGCCCACCTGCTTTCAGGGAACCAGGACGGTTTAAGTCGTGCTTTTAGTTTGTTAGAGCGATCTACTGCACTGGAACAACTTATTTCACTGTGATAATGATTTTAAAATGTCACAACAGTGACAGGATTTACACTAAATGTCTGTTTACAGAAGAAGATGAAACCAAAATGAAAGCCTCTCATGTTGATGATGAAGATAATGATTCATTGTGTATCGATTTAAGAAACTCTGTGTGTTGTTTTGTGTGTTTGCAGTCTGTCACGCTGTGAGATCACAGAGGAAGGCTGTTCTTCTCTGGACTCAGCTCTGAAGTCAAACCCCTCCCATCTGAGAGAACTGCATCTGAGCGGAAACAACCTGAAGGGTTCAGGAGTGAAGCTGCTGAGAGGTTTTCTGGAGAGTCCAGATTGTAGACTGAAGACTCTGAAGTAGGTTCACTGTCTGCTGCTAGTGCAGCACCTTCATGTTTCATCAATAACTCTCTTTGATTGATCTACGTATAGATCCATAAAGTGATACATGTTCTGGTAATATGTTCCACTTCACATCAGCTGCCTCGTTGTCTGCATGTCATCCTCTACAATCATGAAATGTACAACTTGTCTGGCTTCATGCTGCTGTTGGATGGATTACTGAACAGGCCTACCGGGCACAGGCCCAGGGGCCCAAAGGGTCAGGGGCCCCCTGACCTTCACCTACGAGATGTCACTCAAAGAGACACAAAAAGTGACTTGAATATATTATATATTCTATACTTGAGTGACTCAATGTTCATCATAAAAAAAAGTTAATGTAATTTAATCTCACGTAAAGAACAAAACCTTTTATTTTATTTAAGGAAAATAACTATTGAAGTCATTAAAAAAATAAATAAACATTTCTGATACAAGTTCATGGTGGTGTTACCAACATGTTCCTGTGGGACAACAATGTCTACTAGTGTCTCTGCTGATATGCATTTGTAAATAATGGTGTAGAGTGATGGTGAACTGGCCACTATCCTGCTGGGGATCAAAGTGTTGGATGTCTTGTCCAACCAACATGAACATCCTTTGGCCCACCTGCTTTCAGGGAACCAGGACGGTTTAAGTCGTGCTTTTAGTTTGTTAGAGCGATCTACTGCACTGGAACAACTTATTTCACTGTGATAATGATTTTAAAATGTCACAACAGTGACAGGATTTACACTAAATGTCTGTTTACAGAAGAAGATGAAACCAAAATGAAAGCCTCTCATGTTGATGATGAAGATAATGATTCATTGTGTATCGATTTAAGAAACTCTGTGTGTTGTTTTGTGTGTTTGCAGTCTGTCACGCTGTGAGATCACAGAGGAAGGCTGTTCTTCTCTGGACTCAGCTCTGAAGTCAAACCCCTCCCATCTGAGAGAACTGCATCTGAGCGGAAACAACCTGAAGGGTTCAGGAGTGAAGCTGCTGAGAGGTTTTCTGGAGAGTCCAGATTGTAGACTGAAGACTCTGAAGTAGGTTCACTGTCTGCTGCTAGTGCAGCACCTTCATGTTTCATCAATAACTCTCTTTGATTGATCTACGTATAGATCCATAAAGTGATACATGTTCTGGTAATATGTTCCACTTCACATCAGCTGCCTCGTTGTCTGCATGTCATCCTCTACAATCATGAAATGTACAACTTGTCTGGCTTCATGCTGCTGTTGGATGGATTACTGAACAGGCCTACCGGGCACAGGCCCAGGGGCCCAAAGGGTCAGGGGCCCCCTGACCTTCACCTACGAGATGTCACTCAAAGAGACACAAAAAGTGACTTGAATATATTATATATTCTATACTTGAGTGACTCAATGTTCATCATAAAAAAAAGTTAATGTAATTTAATCTCACGTAAAGAACAAAACCTTTTATTTTATTTAAGGAAAATAACTATTGAAGTCATTAAAAAAATAAATAAACATTTCTGATACAAGTTCATGGTGGTGTTACCAACATGTTCCTGTGGGACAACAATGTCTACTAGTGTCTCTGCTGATATGCATTTGTAAATAATGGTGTAGAGTGATGGTGAACTGGCCACTATCCTGCTCGGGATCAAAGTGTTGGATGTCTTGTCCAACCAACATGAACATCCTTTGGCCCACCTGCTTTCAGGGAACCAGGACGGTTTAAGTCGTGCTTTTAGTTTGTTAGAGCGATCTACTGCACTGGAACAACTTATTTCACTGTGATAATGATTTTAAAATGTCACAACAGTGACAGGATTTACACTAAATGTCTGTTTACAGAAGAAGATGAAACCAAAATGAAAGCCTCTCATGTTGATGATGAAGATAATGATTCATTGTGTATCGATATAAGAAACTCTGTGTGTTGTTTTGTGTGTTTGCAGTCTGTCACACTGTGAGATCACAGAGGAAGGCTGTTCTTCTCTGGACTCAGCTCTGAAGTCAAACCCCTCCCATCTGAGAGAACTGCATCTGTGGGGAAACAAGCTGAAGGATTCAGGAGTGAAGCTGCTGAGAGGTTTTCTGGAGAGTCCACATTGTAGACTGAAGACTCTGAAGTAGGTTCACTGTCTGCTGCTAGTGCAGCACCTTCATGTTTCATCAATAACTCTCTTTGATTGATCTACGTATAGATCCATAAAGTGATACATGTTCTGGTAATATGTTCCACTTCACATCAGCTGCCTCGTTGTCTGCATGTCATCCTCTACAATCATGAAATGTACAACTTGTCTGGCTTCATGCTGCTGTTGGATGGATTACTGAACAGGCCTACCGGGCACAGGCCCAGGGGCCCAAAGGGTCAGGGGCCCCCTGACCTTCACCTACGAGATGTCACTCAAAGAGACACAAAAAGTGACTTGAATATATTATATATTCTATACTTGAGTGACTCAATGTTCATCATAAAAAAAAGTTAATGTAATTTAATCTCACGTAAAGAACAAAACCTTTTATTTTATTTAAGGAAAATAACTATTGAAGTCATTAAAAAAATAAATAAACATTTCTGATACAAGTTCATGGTGGTGTTACCAACATGTTCCTGTGGGACAACAATGTCTACTAGTGTCTCTGCTGATATGCATTTGTAAATAATGGTGTAGAGTGATGGTGAACTGGCCACTATCCTGCTCGGGATCAAAGTGTTGGATGTCTTGTCCAACCAACATGAACATCCTTTGGCCCACCTGCTTTCAGGGAACCAGGACGGTTTAAGTCGTGCTTTTAGTTTGTTAGAGCGATCTACTGCACTGGAACAACTTATTTCACTGTGATAATGATTTTAAAATGTCACAACAGTGACAGGATTTACACTAAATGTCTGTTTACAGAAGAAGATGAAACCAAAATGAAAGCCTCTCATGTTGATGATGAAGATAATGATTCATTGTGTATCGATATAAGAAACTCTGTGTGTTGTTTTGTGTGTTTGCAGTCTGTCACACTGTGAGATCACAGAGGAAGGCTGTTCTTCTCTGGACTCAGCTCTGAAGTCAAACCCCTCCCATCTGAGAGAACTGCATCTGTGGGGAAACAAGCTGAAGGATTCAGGAGTGAAGCTGCTGAGAGGTTTTCTGGAGAGTCCACATTGTAGACTGGAGATTCTGGAGTAGGTTCACTGTCTGCTGCTAGTGCAGCACCTTCATGTTTCATCAATAACTCTCTTTGATTGATCTACGTATAGATCCATAAAGTGATACATGTTCTGGTAATATGTTCCACTTCACATCAGCTGCCTCGTTGTCTGCATGTCATCCTCTACAATCATGAAATGTACAACTTGTCTGGCTTCATGCTGCTGTTGGATGGATTACTGAACAGGCCTACCGGGCACAGGCCCAGGGGCCCAAAGGGTCAGGGGCCCCCTGACCTTCACCTACGAGATGTCACTCAAAGAGACACAATAAGACTACAAAGAGACACAAAAAGACTACAAAGAGACACAAAAAGTTACTTGAATATATTATATATTATATATTCTATACTTGAGTGACTTAATGTTCATCATAAAAAAGTAAATGTAATTTAACGAAACGTAAAGAACCAAACCTTTTTGAATTTGAGGAAAATAACTATTAAAGTCATTTAAATAAATAAACATCTCTGATATCAACACTTTTGTTAAACTTAGTCTTAATCTTCTGATCCTCTCTGTAGAATCTGGATCAATACTCATCAATACATTTAGTAACAGACGTCTCAAAGTTCTATAAAGCATCATCCATTTCACATCTTCATCAGCCTGTTGTGCTCCAGGTTCATTTGAACATTTGCTTTGTGATCAGTTTGTCCTGAAAGTTCATATTATATTTGAAACAAGTCATGAATTCTCCTGACTGAAGCTGCTTCTACACGTCTGCTACCACGCTGCAGGAAACCCTTGTGAAGTTGAGTTCCACATTTAAAAGATGAACACATCTGATTGATGATGAACAGATTGTTCCTCTTCATCATTTCTTCTTGATGCAGATTGAGTTACTGCAGTTTGTCAGAGGTCAGCTGTTCTTCTCTGCTCTCAGCTCTGAAGTCTGAAGTGCTCTGAAGTGATCTACTGCATACAAGTTCATGGTGGTGTTACCAACATGTTCCTGTGGGACAACAATGTCTACTAGTGTCTCTGCTGATATGCATTTGGAAATAATGGTGTAGAGTGATGGTGAACTGGCCACTATCCTGCTCGGGATCAAAGTGTTGGATGTCTTGTCCAACCAACATGAACATCCTTTGGCCCACCTGCTTTCAGGGAACCAGGACGGTTTAAGTCGTGCTTTTAGTTTGTTAGAGCGATCTACTGCACTGGAACAACTTATTTCACTGTGATAATGATTTTAAAATGTCACAACAGTGACAGGATTTACACTAAATGTCTGTTTACAAAAGAAGATGAAACCAAAATGAAAGCCTCTCATGTTGATGATGAAGATAATGATTCATTGTGTATCGATATAAGAAACTCTGTGTGTTGTTTTGTGTGTTTGCAGTCTGTCACACTGTGAGATCACAGAGGAAGGCTGTTCTTCTCTGGGCTCAGCTCTGAAGTCAAACCCCTCCCATCTGAGAAAACTGGATCTGAGTTTAAACAACCTGAAGGATTCAGACATGAAGCTGCTGAGTGGTTTTCTGGAGAGTCCACATTGTAGACTGGAGTATCTGTGGTCAGTTCAACATTCTTTCCTCCTGCAGACATAAAGCTGATATTGAACTGATCTTAAAGGATCTTAAAGCTTCAGCGGTAGTAAAAGTTCATTAACTGAGGCAGAGAAACGTTGAGCTACAGATTTAAATAAAACACATTTATTCATTTATTGCCTAACATTGGCTCCATCCCACATGGATTACAAGACAACACTTTTTTCCAGACGTCTTCTGCTCTTGAAAATAAAAACATGAAGAAGAAAATAGAAACTAAAACTTGGTGAAGAGCTATTGTTTCCTCTTCTTCCAGACTTTCTGCAGATACCTGGCTAAGTTCTATGTTCCACTTTTAAACAGCCATCTCAGTCTTTGTGCATCGTCCATATTCATAAAATCTATGTTTGACTCACCAAACAAAGCATCGCAGTGTTCACGGTGAAAGAGGAGAGTAGAAAACACAATGGAGCTCGTTGTTTCTATCGTTTAGAGAACACATCGGACGGATCGGCTTTTCTTCTTCTACGATCTAGACGAAGTTAGTTTCAACAGTCGAAGGTTAAATACCAGATGACATATGATCATATACAACAGAATCCTCTGAACCATATTCAGTTCTTATAATCGTAAAAATACACAATTTTGGAAAACACAGATTCTGTAAAAAACAACAAAGTTGAGCTTTTTGTTATTAAATAAAGTCTCAATAAACCAAGAGCTGCAAAACAATGTTCATAAATCATTCGACCACCAACAAATATATTTATATTATTATTTATTTTACATAAATATAATATATATATAATATATACTTGATGTTCATCTTGTATTCTTCATCGGGTTTTCATCAGTAAATGATAAAAGTTACTAAACACAATGAATAAATATCTCTCTATCACACAACAAATGTTTTCAGTATTTAGATTTTTCCTCATTTTTATGAAGCGATTTGATGCTTAAACTGAAGCTGCTTTGATGTTATGACTCCCGACAGGTTGACTGGCAGGGCGATCACTAAGAAAAGCAAGTGAAGGAAACGGGGACGCAATTAAGAGACTTGGGATGTACCTCGTGTCAGAGACGTCACACATCACGTGGTGTAGTTCTACCAGCTGTCCACCAGGTGGCACCATCTAACATCAGTGAACTCCAGATCAGCATCATCAGCTGCTGTCACTTCTTGTGTGATGAACAGCAGGACAGTGAAGCTGACGTCATCGGAGCTGAAGATCATCCTCACGCTGTGAGCTCCTCTACATCTACATTTGTATGTGACTCATGTTGTTCATGTTTGGAATCACATTTGTTTTTGTTCTTCTGGGAACTTTAGAAATCAAGATGTGACCCACTTCCTGTTTTAGGTCAGTTATGGTCACATGGAAGACAACTCCTCTCTTCATCTACTTTCATATTGTGATCAAAGTTCTGTGTTAAATGTCTTACGAGGAGAAAACGGTAAATGTTGTTCATGTTGCTCTGATCTGAAGAGGTTTAATTTAATATGTATTTAAAGGATATTTCATCAGACTGTCTCTTCACTGAGTATATCATCACAACATCTTCATCTGGTCAGATGTGAAACCATCGTCACCACTTCCTGTTATCACTCATCACGTGTGTTTATGTCTCCTTCCATTCATTCAATTCAATCAAAAGCTTCTACACGTTTTATTTCAGTGTTTTAAATGTAATTCATTGTTGGCGGTCCGACTCCAACATGAGCTGTGAGGATTCACCTCCTAGAGAAGAGCTACACGAGTACAGTCCCTTTACCGTTTATATCCAGCTGCTAACGCTCCAACTCCTGCAGCAGCTGCGGCTCCTTCCTCCCCATGGAGGTGATGCTCCTCGTCCCTAGAGCCAGTCTGTGAGGTCAGGGGTCAGCACACGCTGGTCCCCTCCTTTACCTGCTGCCTGGCTCACAACACAGCTGACCCGATGCCTGTCCCTGATTGGTCAGTTTGACTGTAGACCACCAATCACAAGTGGACCTGCACATCTTGACCACATCAAGCTGGAGTTGTGAATCTACCCACAGCGTTGACCTTGCAGTAATTCTGGTAAGACTGAAATATTTGTGTCTTTATAATTATCTCACCCTGAAGGACCGGCCACAGCCGTCCAGTGCTGAGCAGAGGAACAAGGTCCTGGAAGCCTGGACTGCAGTGGAGGAGCACGACAAGCAGCGCAGCAGTTCAACCAGCTGTACAGGACTCTCTGGGGCATCACCCTCTGCTAGACCATGTTGTGGTCTCCTTTTTATGACTGCACCGTTTTTTCTGATTGTTCTACATTTGATGCACTGTATTCAATAAAGTGTTGGTGTTACAGTAACATTGAGTCGTGGAATATCAATGAATGAAAACAACAGAAGTGTTTGTTGTCATCAACAACAGGGACACAGGTCTATAGAGTCCAGATGACTTGCATGTCAGTGCACATGCCTCTATTACAATGACATCACATCATTGTGCAATAGAAACATTAAACAGCCTCAGAAAATATAACACACTTCTAATCAGCCTCCCAGGTGTCATAAGGGAATTTAAAAAGACAAGAAGTGACAAATGTAGACAAACATCATCTCTCACATGTAGCATTTTGATTTGGAATAAGATTCATTTTATTGGAAAAAGATAGAACAGTAACCTGAATAAATGACATGAATTATGGAGCATTTGCTGACACAAATATACTTGAGATTCTCTATTTATGGCGTCATTCTATTATATATATATCAACAGGTATCACAATAAAGAGCTCATTACAATCTGAAATGGACAAGTTTACACACATGAATGGATCCAGATGATGACAACAGTGTCTGCAACATCTCCCTGAGAGGAGGTGAGGCTGTGACTCCTTCATGTTCCACATGTTCTCCGGCTCTGTTGACGCTCTCTGCTGTGAACACAGAAAGTCTTAAAGATCTTCAGGTATGAAGGGACACGTCTAGCAGCTGCTGCACCAATGTACAGATTTCTGTTTCCACATCTTATGTATTGTGGTGCATGTATGAAAATAATCCTGAAAGAAGTCATTGTGATGCACAAACTAACATGTGCTTGGAGTAGATGGTGGTCCAGGATTCTGCTGCTGAAACCACAGTTTGACAACTTCAGGGACGAAAATCCATTCTACCTTTAATGGTTCCACCGATATTAACAGACCACTTGATGGCGACATTACACGTTCTTCAAATAACGCAGACTTCCTGCAGGCTTTGACCGCTGGGAGCAAATGTTCCACTTTCACACAGTAGACTGTCGGCCGATGACGTTTCAGGGAGATTGCGCTACAGTACAGCTCGTCCCCCCGCAGGGTGGAGGCCCCCTGTAGCAGGCCGGGCCCCGTGGGTCAAGGCCTGACCACCAGATGCTGACCAGCGAGGTCCCCCTCCAGGTCTGGATCCAGAAGGGGGCCCTGGTTCCCCTTTTCCTGGCGCGGATAAAACGATATATCAGCAGTAAAAGTACACAAGTATCACAGCTTCATGTATAAGTATGGGCAGTAAAGTAGACTAGTATTACTGGCTTCATGTAGTTAAAGTACTAGTACTCAGTACAACATGACTAAGATGATTAATAAAGACTCTCTAAGGTCCCACATGAGTATTGGGTGTTGCAGCTGTTAGCCCCGCCCCCAGACAGGTGTCAAAGATGTTCTATGTTTGAGAAGATGGAGCACTGAACGTCTGTGTGGAGCTGAACCCATGAACCATGAAACCATGAACCATGAAACCATGAAACCATGAAACCATGAAACCATGAAACCATGAACCATGAACCCATGAACCATGAAACCATGAAACCATGAACCATGAAACCATGAAACCATGAAACCATGAAACCATGAACCATGAAACCATGAAACCATGAACCATGAAACCATGAAACCATGAAACCATGAACCATGAACCATGAACCATGAAACCATGAAACCATGAACCATGAAACCATGAAACCATGAACCATGAAACCATGAAACCATGAACCATGAACCATGAAACCATGAACCCATGAACCATGAACCATGAACCATGAACCATGAACCATGAAACCATGAACCATGAACCATGAACCATGAACCATGTGTCCATTCATAGATTAGTCATCAACAGGAAACAGAACAAGCAGTAGTGGAATATGATATATAAGTACTTTTACACAAATACTGTGCTGTGAAGTATACATCTGTGCTACTTGTACTTTACTTGATTATTCATATTTTCTGCCACTTCCTCTTTTACTGTACTACATCTCAGAGGTACATATTGTACTTTTTACTGTACTGAGTGTGGTAAAGGATCTGAATACTTCTTACACCACTTGAGTACAAGTAGCTCTTGTACAAGTAGCTCTTGTACTCAAGTGCAGTTCTTGATAAACTATACTTTAAATGTTACTTTTCTTTTGAAGAAAATGTTTTTCAAAATAAAACCGGTGTTTAAATGTGAAAGAAAGGAACTTCCTGG
Organism: Pholis gunnellus; assembly: GCF_910591455.1. Lineage (NCBI taxonomy): Eukaryota > Metazoa > Chordata > Actinopteri > Perciformes > Pholidae > Pholis > Pholis gunnellus. The sequence goes on along the minus strand of NC_136546.1, from coordinate 21,137,116 downwards.
ACTTTCCGCTCGTTCGTCAGACTTCGGTTCCTGGAAACAGCAGCGGAGTGAGAGCTCCTCGAGGCTCCGCCCCGCTCAGGTAGCAGCAGCAGCAGGACGGAGGAACGTGACGGGTCCGTCGGTGCTCAGGCTTCTCCTCTACGGATCAAATCACAGACATGAAGCCTCGTAACTTCTCCCGGAGTTTGATTCAGATCTGAGGGAACACTTTGAGCTATGAGGAGCGGTGAGGAGCGGTGAGGAGCGGACACCGGAGAGGATCTTTGCTGGATGTTTGAGACTCTTTGGACGACGTGAGGTCGGTCCAGGTGTGGCCGCTCTACCTGAGGCTGCGGGGCTTCAACGGCCCGTTAGTGATTCCGTGTTAACTGCACCGGGACGCTCCGTGCTGCTGGCAGATCAACATGCCGGAGCTCATCAGCGTGACCGAGTTCATCGAGGAGACGAATGAGGACTACAAAGCTCCAACAACCTCCAGCTTCACCACCCGGATGTCCCACTGCAGGAACACGGTGGCTGCTCTGGAGGAGGTACACACACACACACACACACACACACACACACACACACACACACACACACACACACACACACACACACAGAGAGACACACACACACACAGAGAGACACACAGAGACACACACACACACACACACACACACACACACACACACACACACACACACACACACACACACAGAGAGACACACACACACACACAGAGACACACACACAGAGAGACACACGCACACACAGAGACACACACACACACACACACACACACAGAGAGACACACAGACACACACCTGAATCAAAATATTAAAGTGTGAATGAAGGTGTGTGTCTCTCTGAGAGTATTAGTGAAGGTAAAGTGTGTTTCTGTGAGTATTAGTGAAGGTAAAGTGTGTTTCTGTGAGTATTAGTGAAGGTAAAGTGTGTTTCTGTGAGTATTAGTGAAGGTAAAGTGTGTTTCTGTGAGTATTAGTGAAGGTAAAGTGTGTTTCTGTGAGTATTAGTGAAGGTAAAGTGTGTTTCTGAGAGTATTAGTGAAGGTAAAGTGTGTTTCTGTGAGTATTAGTGAAGGTAAAGTGTGTTTCTGAGAGTATTAGTGAAGGTAAAGTGTGTTTCTGTGAGTATTAGTGAAGGTAAAGTGTGTTTCTGTGAGTATTAGTGAAGGTAAAGTGTGTTTCTGAGTATTAGTGAAGGTAAAGTGTGTTTCTGTGAGTATTAATAAAGGTAAAGTGTGTTTCTGATTATTAGTGAAGGTAAAGTGTGTTTCTGTGAGTATTAGTGAAGGTAAAGTGTGTTTCTGTGAGTATTAGTGAAGGTAAAGTGTGTTTCTGTGAGTATTAATGAA